>NC_092805.1:160090115-160390115 GCF_040954645.1 Diabrotica undecimpunctata
ACGATTGGGACAACAGACCCCAAACGATCCGAACAAAAATCTTCAAGGTGCAGTTACTTCGACAATTCCAAAAACACCGAGTCCTAACCACGTCCAGGGAAAGTCGGATACGGAGAGGAATCTCGATAAGTTTTGTGAAGACTCAGTAAAAGACTTAATGGCTACGATTGCTAAATTAGATTCTAATGGTGTTCAAGTTCTTGCAGAGGGCAGGCAAAAGGTATTAACAATCTTTATAACAATAATTATAAATGTTTATAGTCATACGAAATGTTTTTGTGTATAAAGATAAATGTAAATATATCAAACATCTTGAATTTTAATCGCAAAGGAGAGAATTTATATCTAGAACAGGATGTGAATTGGACAGACCGTCGAACAATCCAGAACCGATTCAGGACAACCGATAGATCCGGAGAGGGACACGAACAATAGAAATAGCACTGCTACTCGAGGAAGATCATTAGTTAGCGACAGATTCTGGTGCCAATTGAATCTTTAACCCTGTTTTAAGTAGCTAGTCTTGATGCACAGAGGTTCCGATGACTTTACGTGCCATCCGAAGCACGGTGAACGACTTATATCATTTTTAGAAATGAAAATGAAATGTTGGTGCCGAGAATCAAACTCATGCACTCTGAGAATGCCAGTATCTCAGCCGCTGAGCTAGGGCCGTCCACAAGTTAGCAATATGAGGTTAAGACCACTGCTGATCTATAATACGTTTCACGGCCTATAATAAACACTACATACATTTATAATCATGCTATAACTATTGGTACAAAAATTTTAAACCATATTCTTTTAGGGTGGGTCTCCGCATGTGGACAGTTCGACGGGGGACTCAGGAGTAGGGAGTGTGGGGAGTGTAGGACCCAAAATTAAATCTGAATTATCTGAAACGAGTAAAGATGATCCAAACGAAGACTGGTGCGCCGTATGTATGGATGGAGGAGAATTAGTGTGCTGTGACAAATGTCCTAAAGTATTTCATCAATACTGCCATATTCCAAATCTAAGCGTTGAGTAAGTATTATATTATATTTTATTGCTATAATTATAAAAAATGTCGCTAGAACATAAAATACCAAAACACCGAATATTTTCATAAAATTAAATACAGTTCTGAACGACATTCCAGATTACCTGGCTGGATGCTTAGACAAAGAAAGAGAGGGGAAGCGTAATCGTATGGAATTGACTGAAGCCTAAACCAGCACCAGAAAGTTTGCCAGGTCATATTTTATGTAAATTGAAGTTGAAATCAGTAGATCTACTGAAAAATCAATAGTCCTGGTAACACTGCGAGAAGTAGTAATGGACAACGTACAGGTACCAAAACATGGCGGTCACATCGAAATTGACTTCACTTTTAGATAAGTGTTACCAGTTCTCTCTCTTTTCTTGTCTAAGGCTGGATGTTATAGTTATTGATTGGAATATTTAATTGGTTAGGGGCTGGGCGTGTTCTGAATACCACTCAATAAAATATCCGTACATAAATAAACATTTTCAATATATGTGGAAGGTGCAATCTGTTGTTTTGCTCTGAGAAATAATCACAGACACACAATTTTTGTTGTTGCTGTGTGCTAAACGTATTAGAAAGAAATACGACAATGAAAAAAGTCTCTATAATAGGAAGAACTATGTTACAATTTGTAAGATTTATTTTCATTTGACTTATAATTTCTACAAAATAACAATCAAATTCGAAATTATGAAGTTTCTATGTACAGGGTGTTCCAAATTGGTGTGTTCTGCAGGGTATACCGAAAATAGAGGAGACAAAAAAAGTAGTTAAGATGTCATCACTTCTTTTTTCGTTAAAGTAACTATTGTCCAATTAAATCATCAATATCTCACAACATTAGCGAGATATAGAGCAATTATTGAAAAATTTCGAAAACGACAGTGTTATGTATCTTCTTTATTAGGAAACGATTTTAAAAACTTTATTAGAACTTTTGATAGATATACTCTAGAAGGGTTCAGTGGCGTACAAAAATTTTTTTAGGGGGTCTCACTACAGAAATATGATACCAACTTATGTTTTTTTATATGGGACACCCTATATATTTTGACACGTTTCAATGAAACACGTTTGAAAAGTTTCATTAAAGTTTTTTAAAATTTTTCCTAATAAAGGAGATATATAACCCTGTTATTTTCGACATTTTTCAATAATCGCCCTGTATCTCGCGAATGTTGGGAACTGTTGATGATTTAATTATTGGACAAGCGTTACTTTAACGAAAAGAAAAGTCATGACATCTTAAGTACTTTTTTTCTTATCACCTCTAGTTTTCGGTGTACCCTGCAAAACATAAAAATTTGGGACACCCTGTACATAAGTGTACTTTAAAATTGTTGTGATAACAGTATGGCTAACTTCACAAGAGCATGTTTTCATCAGTAATGAGGTCTGTCGTTGCGCTATTATGTATTAATGTAAATTTTTGTTTTTCAGAGAAAATGACACGTGGCAATGTCTCCTATGTATGAACTTTTCTGATATACCAGAAAGTATCCTTTCAGAAAAGAAGGAGGGTGAACTGAGTTTGAAAGAACGTAAAATTGCTGAAAGATTGGTTTTAGAACTTTACTGTCAATATGATCCAAGTTTACCATTCAGAGAAGTTATTGGACCAGACGTAAGTAAAAATGTTATTTTTTTTATTTTTAAGATTTATTGAAGAAAATTGCGAAAGATAAGAATATTTATCTTCTCAGACAACAATCAACAAACTTATCTGCAACTGTACTTATTTTAATCTTTATTGTTTCAAGTCCATAGTCGTTGATGTTAGTAGTTCTAGTTGATATTATTAATTATTAAAAGATTATTTTTTACTCGATTAATAATTTTTAATACTTATGTATTAAAGGCATTATTAGGGATTTTGTAGAATCCCACATGTTATTTTTATTTCTAGGGCATTGTAGAAATATGTGATTTAAGTCCTCTAGATGTCCGCATTCACAGTATGAATTTTGCTTGATATGTATATGATGTAAAGGTTTACCAAATATACTATGTTCCTTTCTTATTATTTTTCCTAGATGTGGTTTGACAAAGACTGGAAATTACAGAAAATAATCGATATTGATTTTCTTCCTTTTGATATAATGATTGCCTATTTGAATTAGCCATTTCTTCTGCGAACTTTTCCTTTTTTGGTTTAAATTTTTTCTGATAGTGGGCTAGGAGTAGGACTCATTATTGAGCCCTTCAGATACTTGACCACTTGGGCAGGTCCACTATCATCCGGATGATCCATAGCAGGTTTCCAAGACTGGGTCTTCTGTCGAAGACCCAGTCTTGGAAACCTGCTATGTGCTGGGGTTCTTAGTTTTGCAACTGATTTGATAATAAGTTGCAATAGTTTCACATGGTATTATATTCACTTATTAAAGGTATGTAATGATAATCGGACTGGCTAGGTTAAGATTACTACGTTAAGTCTACTGATACGAATAAACTACATGTCAACTCGTAACAAATACAATAATTAATTAACTGTTAATATAACCGTTTATCAAAATAACCGTGTCTTTTGCAATGCTATATATGGTCGATCAACATGTGTGTTTATTTAATTGTGAAGGGTAGATGTAGTTGTCTACAGTAGTGAGCATACCAACCGCCAAAGTACAGTTTAAGTAGGAGTAGAAGAGCTGTGAGACTCTTAGAAGTCAGTGCTACATGGGGCCTAGCCATTCTTGTACCTGCACCACTAGCCCAAGTGTTCTGGAACCAAGGAGAAGGTCCTTGAATCTACCCCGGTCAGTACCGAAGGAAACTCCAATCACATGTTTGGGTCTTGTGAATAAGATGTTGACTTTATTGTTCTAACGACAACTGCTGAGAAACCCAACTCCAGAACTAGCTTCCGAAGCTGGTGCGAATTCTGAGTGGTTTCAAGGCCCTTAGAGCTGTCTGACTTCTAAAGCAGATAGAGATAATCCTGTCAAGGCAATTTTTATTAACTCGCTCCTGAACACAGACTAAGGTCCGTGCACCTGAAGATTTCAGCCTAAAAGACTGATGCATAGAAACTGAGAGCCTGACTAGATTTAAGTCATGACTGGTAGATTAGATAGAGATGGTTCTGCCCAGACTAGCCCAAAGATCCTGACTTAACTAAGTCTGTATAGTACGCAAACCGCTGGAGATGATCCAACTGGTCTTTGATCATAATCAGTCTAACCGGAAGGCACCAGAGAGTGTTTCTATACAGGCCTCACCGTGGACAGAAATATTCCATGAAGGATGTTCGGCAGCAGACACCATCTCGCTCCGAAACCCTTCTGATAACCAGTAGGATTCAGAGGTCTTCTTTACCCTGGAGTCCAGGTGTTCTTTCCACGACAGTTTAGAATCCAGGATCACTCCTAGATACTTTACTGGGGTGGAGGAATCTAGAGCTTTCCCATAGAAGCCAAGCTCATGTGTTTACTTATTTAGAGCATAACTATTTATTGAAATTTAGCCACATTTATTCCTTTTGGGCAAATCTGGATCGTTGTTAACTTTATTTAATGGCTGCTGAACGATTCTTATCAGATGGTTATTTTTGGTCAACATATAACAGTTTCAGAACACATTTCGTGCTGAAACATCAAGCCTTCTCTAATGATGATCCAAAATTTTTGTCATGACATCATTCTTCACTTCTTTAACGTTTTTATTGGTTGTTGACGGGTTGGGGCATCCCGGACGGGCATTACGTTACGTTAATATTTTCTCGGCCTTCTGTGAAGAACTCATACCAATTATTATATAATTTTTTTTATGTAAACTCACCAAATGTCAAAATTTTCAAGTTTGTCGTAACATTGAATTTTATTTTTCATACAAAATGTAATGCAGATTCTTTGATTATTTCTTGTGGTAGTACAAAATATCAAAGTACACCTAAACACGGTTAATCTTTTATCTGTGAAAATCAATCTAGAAATATATCTTTGCAAATTACTTACAAGCTATTTTTTTTAATAAATCTTGTATGAACTGTTTTATTTTTTTTCCTTCTACAACTATACGATAAGTAGCGAGAAACACACCTTTTTAACAACATGTTCTTCAACCTTACAAATGTTGTTAATTGCACAACAAAATTCTTACGAATGTTATGAATTTTAGAATGAAGAATATCACTCAGTTATTAAAAGGCCCATCGCATTGGATACAATACGGCAAAAATTAAACTGGAGTGCAGATATACACTATAGAAATATGGAAGAATTAGTACGAGATGTCCGACTAATGTTTAAAAATGCTTATTTATATAATCCGGTGAGTATTGGTGTTGTTTTGTTATGGTTTACTAATACTATAAAACACAATTTTTAAAATTTAGAAATAATTAACAGTGATTTTGACATTTTAACCATTATGTGTCATCAAATTATTACCAAAAATACTATCACACAATTTTTAACATTATGATCTCACGGTTAATATGCATTTTTTTTATAATTTTTTGTCTTGTGCCAAATTTGAACAAAATCATCTACAATTGTTACATGTTCATGATTTTAGGTTGTTTGACACATTTGTAATGGTATATTGTATTTGGGGTTTATAGACCATCATCTGGAATTGTTTGTTTCTGGATATTATGTCTAACAAAAATTGAATTAAAAGCAAAAGACAGTTAATATTTGATTTCACGTACAGTGCGTCTATGTATCCGCTTATACCTATTTGCTTCCTAAGACAGAAAAGATTTATTTTCACTTTCAGAGCGACTGTGAATATCGTCTCTGATGATCCCTATTAGGGTGAAATACGTATAAGCGGATAAACAGACGCACTGTACGTGAAATCAAATCTTAACTGTCTTTTCCTTTTATTCCGATATATTCTGTACGAGTACTAGAAACCAAATTCGCTAAAGATTTTTGCTTAGTTGAGGAGACATGTCGTGGAATGCAATTTTTAGATTCCCCATGTCTCTATTAACATCTTTATCAACGTCTGTTTTGCCTTGCAATTCTTAGAAGGCACAGATTAAAGCAAAAATCCGAATTTGGTTTCGAAAATTAGTTTACGGATTTTAAAAATTGCTAAAAGTAGTAGTGCTCCTTGCGACATCTTAAAAAGGGATTATTTGAAATATTTCAAAATAAATACCTAATGTATGTACAAATAAATTTGTATAGGGTGGTCATAAAAAATATTACGAGCAAATACCGCGGAGAAATAAATTAATATGCGGGATGTCTCACAAAATTATCAAAATAAAGAGGAAAAAAATAGAGGGAAACTTTTTGGAAGCTTTTTCACACGTTACAACATGGTGAAATGTTCATCCCAATATTTTTGTCTATCATTAGTTACTATAGTATAAATTAAAATGAGCATAAAAATCTTCCAAGTATTTTTTTGATCTTCCGTATGAAATCTTTCGTCCGTGAAAACTTTTTGATACGTTACAACTTAATGAAATTTACATCCTAATGTATTTGTCTACCTTTAGTCCCTATAATATAAATTCAAATGAGCTTAAAAATCTCCCAGTTATTTTTTTGATCTTCTGTCCCAAATATTGTCGAATTTTCTTTTCAGATACGGTTCTGGTAGTGGTTATTATGGCTCATTTAATTTTTTTAACTTCTGCGATCTATTAGATTTTGCATAATGTCTTTAAAATACACCGTTTTTCACTTTTAACATAATAAATATTTACATTTACTATATTTAAGAAATAATTGGACAAAATATCAAGCTATTCAGATTTATTACCTTTAAAATATTACTTTTGGTTCTTACAATATTTCTAAATTTATAAAGTATTTATCATAAAACTTGTAAGAAAAAAAACTTGCTTTTTGTGTGAATGACTTAATCAAAAATCGAAAACGTCGAATTTTTGATTTTGTGAGAATTGTATTAAAATATATTTATGGTTTTTCTCCATTAATATGCCTCACAGATGCCTAAAGACTCTCCCAAAGCAAAGGTAAATATTAAATTGCTGTGTGATTCATTTTTTAAAATTTTCTGTAGCATTTGATGTTTGAGTGTGCTATAATTTAAGAAAAAGTGTGTAAAAATTGCCTACAATTAAAATATTAAAATGGAACATGAATGTGCAGTCATTAAAATATTAGTAGAAACGTTTTAAAACTTTCCTAAATGGATTTTAAATCACGTATGTGGTACAACAATCGGAGTTACAATCAGTACTGTGACACTGGGAAAGAGGAATATCTAGTCTGAACTCGAAAGAGTGTGGTATGGTTGTAGTTTCAAAACAATCTTTTAGAGCAGTTGTTCGAAAGTTAGAATGTCATTGATTGCGAACTTCCGGAAGGAAAATGACACTTGAAGATACAAAAGATGTTCTACTCTTGTACAGGATTTGTGATATTTAAATTATTTAACATGAATGGAAGACATGCCTTGTAATGATTTAATAATTGAAATGAATTTCCAACTTGGTACTTGGTTGTATATTATCTGATAATCCCATCAGCTTCAAGTACCTATTCAGCTTACAGTGCCCTTTTAGAAGACCTACTATGGCTTTGACTATTTTCCTGTCTTTGCTTATTAGGTCTGCTGTAAATTTTGGCGAATGTTCTGTAATGAACTGTTTCGCCTGTCTTTGTTCTGGTGAATTCCTCCACCATTCCAAAGATTTGTGAGCTACCCACTTCCTTGTAGCCGTTCTTGTTACTGACTTTGCAACGCCGCAGAAGGGTTCTGGTCCAATGAATGGCATTGATGAGCCTTGTTTGGCCATTTCGTCTGCTTTTTCATTGCCCTTATGACCCTCGTACTCCGGTACCCAGGCTACCGTAACCTTGCGACGGTCTTCTAGTTTATTTAGGGCACACACACAATCCCATACTAGCTTAGAATTGACCTCTACAGAATTGAGTGTCTTAAGCGCTGCCTGACTATCTGTGAAGATGGCAACTGAACGGAACGTTCTTTCCTGCCTTTCTATTTATTCCACGCAGTGATGGATTGCCGTTATTTCCTCCTGGAAAACTGTCACATCCTTAGATAGACTTACCGGGAAATGTATCTATTGATTGGTCCCCGGCTTCCACACCTTTCGATGTTTTTGAGCCTTCCGTGTACCAGCTAGCAACAGCTTGTATGGGTACACATTTATTCCAGTCTTCCCTGCCTGGTATCTTAATTGTGAACTTATTGTTAAAGCTATATCTCGTAACTGTTGCATCGATAGGTTGCCCCATCACAATATCGGCTTTTAGCTTCTCGATTAGACTTCTGTTGTCAGCACCATGCATCTGGCTTAAATGTCGCTGACTAAGTCTATAGTCGGTGTAGTGTTTCGGTCATTGTTTTTTTTGGTAAAGTTATGAATTCAGACCTCAACCAGTCCTCCGGGATTTCATCAATTGAATACACATGATTGAAAAGCTTAACCAATATTTTAATGTTAATATTCTTCGTTAATTAGTTTTAACATATCTGCCGGAATATTATCAGGGCCAACAGCTTCCCTGTTCTTTGCCAACTTTATAGCATGCATTACTTCTTCCTTTAGTATTTCTGGTCCCTTGTTTTCACCTAATGTCCGTTGTTCTTCTGGTCTGACGTAATTAAATAGTTCATTTATGTACGTATACTAATTTGTCATAATTTCTTCTTCATTTAATCATTTTCCCTGTCGAGTATGAGGAGTTTTCTCATGATGGAGCCCAGCTGTTTCTCTGCTTTTTTTGAACATATTGAATATAATTAAATTAATTGCTTGTTTGTAATGGTAATACCTTTATAATATGTGCTTTTATTGTATATTCATGTATGGAGTCATAAATATGCTACATAAATAAATTACACTCAAAAATATTTACTAGTGAAAAGTATTACTACTATTAAAGTTACTTTTTGAAAGATTGATAAAAACTAGGTTTTTAAAAGATTGAATTTATTATTTGATTAATATATTTGTATTTTTATTGTTACTTTCTCTTAACCTAACTAATGTTCTTTTAATTTTATTGTTTA
This sequence comes from Diabrotica undecimpunctata, assembly GCF_040954645.1. Taxonomy (NCBI): domain Eukaryota; kingdom Metazoa; phylum Arthropoda; class Insecta; order Coleoptera; family Chrysomelidae; genus Diabrotica; species Diabrotica undecimpunctata. The sequence continues at coordinate 160,099,111 of NC_092805.1, forward strand.
GGTGGATTCGCAAATATACACTGACGCCAAGACACTAGAAAAGTTTTTTGATGAACAGTTGGAGAAGTTCCTTCCCGAATACGCGTACGAGATGTTCGACGATGACGAAATTCAACCCCCTAACAAGAAATTTCGGAGGATAATAACAGACTGACAAATTGTTCATGGGGCGAATAATACTGTGTATTTCTCCCTATAACAAATAATTAAACCACGAATTTTCCAATCATGCAATTTACTATATCAATTTTATTTATCTGCGTCGTTGTTCTGTATACAAATGATTCTAAGGGCTAAACAAATAATTTTGTTTTTTATAAAAAAAAATCTTAGGTTTATTTATTGTATGTATTATTTTATTAGTATGTTGTTATGTCATGTTTTAATGATGTTATTTAATGTTAGTTCGGACTTATTAGAATAATGACAAAATATATATCTCGTATTCATTATTATTGATATTTATATATGCAGTAGTTGACATTCAATAGTGCATATCTTCGTAAATATACAAGTTATTATATGTAAGTTTTTGATTTTATGGTTACAGACTAAGAATGAAGACACGAAATATACCAGTCCTTGATCTTTAGTAATTCAGCTGATGGCTTTTGATAGATTTGTGTCAAATTAATTTGTTTTAATGACTATCGAAAAATGAACTCTTTTATAGCGTTATTAAAAATATTTTATACACTGTTCATCTACTGAAAACTCAAAAAACCTTGAGATTCTTATATTTAAAAAAAAAATACAAAAATATCTTCTATTTGAATAGAAGAAAACATTAATTAACACCTAGCAGTAACTAACATTTTGCAGATACATTACTGAATGAATATCGAGCTTCTGATTGAATTTTGAATTTGAATTTTATCATAATCGGTATTTGACCATAACCTTGTCCTTGGATTATGTAGAGTGATACACGCTCTAAATCATTTAAGACAATATATATTATTTTATAAATTTTCTAAACCCTTCATTTCTTTAGAACCAATGTTATTTCTTTATTAAAAAATATTTATGTAATCAATATTTTTTTATAAACCAGTACGTATGACATATAATATATATTATACGTCATTGTCAAATTTTTCTGTACGAAAAACATGGCAGCTGATGAAAAGCGGCTATTGATTGACAGTTAATAAATGATTTTGACAGTTCAACCTTACCTGCCTCGCTCGTTACTATAATTCAGCCATCTAGCATATTTCCAAAGAAAATGCTCTGAATGACATTGTTGTCCTTATATCAAACCCTGATCTTCTGAATTAATAACAGAAGGCATAGAAAATCATGGTTGGATTGTATCATTATAAGATGGCTTTTCTAGACAGAGGCATAGGCCTGTTTAAAATTAATAAGCATATTATGAACATTAAAATTTTTAATAACATTTATATTGTGACTAATGTGTTTACATTTTTTATATGTGCATTTAAATGATGAGATTATCCAGTAAATAAAATATCATTTTCCAAAGCCACTGTGTGGATTTTATGTTTCAAAACATGTCAACTTTTTGACATACATTTATCAAACTGTCATTAGCAGACATATTACAGATTGGACTCATCTACCACATGAAGATATATAGGGCGTAATTATAGGCTTAAAAGAAAAGGATTTGACCGATTATAGCATGAAAATGTCAATATTAAAAATAACATAAAAATGAAAAATCCGCTATATCTCTACCATTTTCAGGCAACCCTTTCAAGATAAGTTTTCATTGTCAGTGCCACCTGTCAATAATAATATAACAAGGGTGTTTACTTAGACAGCATGAAAGAATAAACAGGAGTTAAAAAATTGAATTCCGTGGTAATAAAAAAGTCAAAAAAGTATTTGTTGTAAGACGACTGAGGGGACACAACCAAACATTGCGAAGCAGAATATAACTGTGATCTCATTTTACCTGCAAGTTAGATGTTAAGCATCGAGTTAAAATCTATGGAGAAGCTATGAGCATATTAACGTGTGTATTAAAAACGGCGTAGGTAGGCGTGGCTAACGATGATACCAATATGGCAGTGGGATCATGGCCGGACTCAATAATATTAAAACTACTATAAAAATATGACTAGTTATTCAGAAGATTTAATCATAATCTTAAAAAGTGCAATACATTTTTAATAAACTATGATTTATTTATCCCGCAGTAAACACTAAAAAAACGATATATTATACATAAAGATAAATTAATACAGTCAAATACTATTAATTTATTCTCTGAAGTACGGGCCATTACTTTGTTTACATATCTGTATACTAACCTGTAGAACGTTATTCTTGAAGATTTTTGATTAACATTGCTTCTGCTACTGCAACTACGTTGAGAACAAGAAACCATTATTATGCACTATCACAATATATTATTACAGTTTCTATAAAAGTATTATAAAACTAAAAATATCCGAAAAACAACAAACGTAAACAAACATATACGATCTGTCAAAAGTGTCAAAACAATCTTAATGATATGGCCGAAGTGAGGTCGTTTTTAGTCACGTGATGCCCTCTCCATAGATTCTAACTCGATGATGTTAAGTAAAAAGTCTTTTAGAAGTATTTCTTATTAGACTAAACGTACGAAGCATTCTACCAACTTAAAAGATTAATTTTAAAAGTTTTTAAATATAATGTTACTAAGGTTTTTTTTAAGCAGGAGGAGTAAACTAAAAAGACAGATTCACATCCAAGAAAATTACTAGAAAAGTCACCAAATACATCTTTTTTCGTTGATTATCTCGGCCTTGCGGTAATCCAATAATCAGTATCGGACAACCTCACAAGTCGATTCTAATCTAATTTTGTTTAATTACTATTTAAATGGGAATAAGCCACAATTAAAGGTTAAAATACGTTTATTGACGTTTCAATTTCCACTTCGGAAATACGTTCTCAAAATTTTGTTTGTTTCTTCTTTTTCTTATTCCTTTTTTGGGCTATGTCCTAGACAATTTACCCAGTTTACAATTTTGTTTGTTTATGTTTGAATAATTTTTTCCAATTCACTTCCAATATATATTTTTTTGTTTTTCTAATTATAATAAAAAAAAAAATTAGATTGTTATGAAAGAAGTTGAATAATTTTTAAAGTTTATTTATCACATTGTAGAAGAAAATAAATATTTATTTTATTTCACTTAAAATTTTATTTATAGTGGGCATTTCATTCTTGAAAATAAAGCTGTATACTATCTGTCGTACAGATGTTTTAACTTTTTCATCGTATGTTGCAAGGATTATAAGGTCGACCGCCAATATTTTTAGGACTTATCTTACTGTTCCAGTCTGCTTATATTCTTTAATTGTTCTGTAAATAGTTGAATTCGCAACACCTAAAATTAGCACATTACTTTAGTGAGTCTTGATTTTAACAACTATTAACAAAACTAACGTGTTGCCTGTTTTATTTTTGCTACCATGTCTGTTATTTTCATTCCAAGATTATCAATTTTTATTTGTGTGTACATGTTTATAATGCATTGTTTTTCATTTGATGCTAAATTACCCAAATCTACTCTGCGTTTTTTTAGGTGGAGAAGGATAATTACCACTAGTACTTGGCATTGAATCCATATTGTTATCTTAATAACACTAATACGTCGCTAAATAGTTCTGAAACGAACTGTTTTTTATATAAATGCAAACGAAAAATCTAAAAAATTAAAGGAATAATGCAGAAAATACAAAAAATCGTCGATATAAATTTTGAATTTTAAAATTTCATAAATGTCATTAGTGTCAAAATGTCATAATTTAGTGGAGTAAACTTGCCTGCGATTGGACCAATTACAAACAAGCATTACGGCGCGGTAAATTTGAATTACTCCTCCTGGTTAAAAAACAAACCATAGAAATTCTTTATTTTTAATACTAATAAATTTCACATAAACAATCTAAATTCAACGCAAATTTGCAGTGTTTGTAATAATATTTAGTTTCTGAAAGAATAGCAATAAGGTAAAAGTCTTAGACAAGAAAAGAGAGAGGACAGGTAACACTCATTTAATAAACCTCCGAAAATGAAGCCAGTTTCGATGTGACTGCCATGTTTTGGTGCCTGTACGTTGCCCATTACTACATCTCGCAGTGTTACCAGGTCTACTGATTTTTCAGTAGATCTACTGATGTCAACTTCAATTTATTGATTTACTAAAACACTATCGATCTACTAAAAAATATGTAATGATAAAATCATGTTCAAAAAGTGATCATTATGTCAGTGTTCAATTATAAATTTTGAATAAATCTATTTATTGATATAAAATATGACCTGGCAACATTTCTGGTGCCGGTTTAGGCTTCAGTTAATTCTATACGATTACGATTACCTGTCCTCCTTCCTTGTCTAAGGTAAAAGTGATCACAGTTTAGACATTTTTTGTCCACCAGAGGTCGGATCATGTAAAACTCACAGCAAATAGCTCGATTTAGATCTTAAAGTGGCCTGTTTTTAATCTAATACGTGGTTAATTAAATGCTCTTAAATTTGTGCATTTTTGATCAAATTTTTATTTAACTTTATTTTCACATTTTATTATTGAGAAAATGAAGATAAAAAATATTATTGATATTAGTCAAATCAGCGGTATACAATGCAGCGATCATCAAACCATCGCTCTAAGGAGCCACGTATTGAAAATTATAGCAAAAATACTACACTCGACAACAGTTTGGTTTCAAAAAGAACCCTGGAACTAGAGACGCATTATTCAGTTTGCAAAGTTATGGTTCAAAGGGATAGGGATATAGAACAACCAGATCAATCACGACAAAAGATGGGTGTCTTGCCACAAGTGGGAATCGATGACCAAGACCTCCGTACAATCAAAAATTTGTATTGGCATCAATGTGCATCCATCAGTAGAATTCTTTTCATAAAAAATTGTAAAACATAATCACTTGTCGCATTTGGAAACAAGTCATTTTAGTTTTCGTAAAAAAGGCGTGTGAAACTCGTAGAATTGCTGACAAAAGCGAAACTTTTATTATTATCTTTACCGAAGAGGAGTGACTGGGAAGAAATATTGTAGATATATGTTAAAAAAATGTTGATGAAGTTCTGATAAAGTCATAAAAAAATTTTAAAGTCATCAATAGTTAACATTAAAATAAAAAAGGAAAATATTTATAAAGATTTAAATAAATATTTGAAATTTATTATATTTATTTATTTATATAACATTTTGTTTAACTAGCTGCCCCAATTATACAGTAAGTGTCGGACGAATGGAATCTTTACGTTCGTTTTTTTTTCATGTTCTTCCTCACCGCTAGCTAACCTTAAAAGTTTCGCTTCAAAAGTAATGGTAAGAGTAATATTGTTTAGAACAATATTACTTTAAGGTTCTAGTTGGACTATGTAACACGTATATAATGGTAAGATCGTCAATGAAATAGCAAATAATGTGAATTATATTGCATTGAGAACAACATACATATGCCAGTTATCTTTCAGAAATTAAATCCAAATTTTAGAATGCAGACTTTAGTTTGCAATAAATGCCGAATAAATATATTAACCAACAGCGTGAACGAGAATCAACTGGATATTGTGAAAGATGTTTAAATGCAATGATTTAATTGATGAATTAGGTATATACCAAAAAAAAAACAGCAATTATTCGCGACTTAAATAAATAGTCGCTTTGGATGAAACCAAGTATCTGTGCTTGTATACTACATGCTATACAGGGTCGGAACTCCAAGAAATGAACAAACAGCACACATCTTACAATACACCGCAGTAAATATTCAATACGACTAGCTACCACATTTTAATATATAGGCCGAGAGCTATATTATTGGGAGGAATTTTGTTTAGCAATGTCGCAGACAAAATCCAAGACTTATAGAGGGATAGTGGGGCTTTATCAACTATTAAATTTTCTTTCTAACGAAATGTTTTTGTTTTATGTTTTCACATTTAATTTCTTTTTTAAGTTCAAATTATCTAATTTTTTTTTCTACAGTTACTGTAAGTCACGAGATCTTGCGGCAACCATCGTAAGTCACAACTCAGTAGACAACAGTTATTCGGTGATATTGGCTTGGGATCAAACGTTCTCGATCACTTGGCAGATTTTAAGTCCCACTAAAATGACAAGAGTATCTCCCAGATGGTGTTACTAATAAAGCTGTATGTACCTTTCAGTCGAATTTTAGATTTTTGTTTAGAGATTGCTAAAGATGATTTATTCCAAATGTTCATGCATCTACTAACTGCTTGTTGCCTATTTAAGGAATTAATGTGGGTTACTATACGTTGTTTACTTCTTGGACTTCCGACGTATATATATATATATATATATATATATATATATATATATATATATATATATAACTGGAGATTTATCACTGTAAAAATAAACTAGATGGTTTACAACCAATGGTTGGAACACGACCGGGTCCATTTTAGAGGAAAGACATGAATGGTTTAAGTAATAGAGATTGGAGAAACTTACTTTTCCAGTAAACTATTATTAATATTAGACTATATTTTGTAATGTAAATAGATCTGCTATTACAGAGTAAAAGAATATAATTTTGTAGCTACATACATATTTTAAGTTATATGGTAGACATTTTAATACGTTTATGCAACTGATTTTGTAAAATGTTTTACCTTTCTATTGTCTCAATACAAGAACATTAATGTACAACAAAAATGTTGTTTTTTCTACTAGATATTGAACATCAATTATAAACTGTTAATATAATGCCGTCACGATCGACATGTTTCTTACAGTTATAACATTAAAGACATTTAGGGAATGGCCAAAACAGTACTTGAAAAGATACTACAATGAAACTGTACATAAATGAACTTATGTTATTTTCTTATTATTATATTATGAACTTATCTTATTTATACATAGTTTCTGTCCATTTTGAACCGTTCTTTGTAAACATAAGAAGAGATATTTTTTGGTAAAAAAGACTGATCTCCTTCAATGATTGCTTGCATTACTATCCGTAGTAAACAGTAGCTTTCAGTCCCAACACACGACTGACTGAAGAAAGTAACCCAAAATGGAGGAAAACCGTTGTCCAATCCAAAAAATTACCACATTACCTGTAGTTCTAGTTCAGTGTAATTGAAACAAGAAAACACAGTGTAAATGCTCATTTGATTGAATACAAGAGGGATTTGAAAACAAAAAACTAGTGCAACAGACAGATGCAAAACACCATCACACAAGACAACCACCAAAATCAAACAAATACCTAAATCCATCGAGGGGAAAACGACGGACTCCTAATTCACATTATCCGCACCAACATGTTTCGACTCGTTCCGTAGCGTGACCTTATACGTTCCGTGAATCTGATACGATACGTTCCTGACAGTGTGAATTGTTCATATTTAAAACCAATTAAAATATATTTTTCGGTAACTAAACGCTACGGGCTGGAAACGTAACGTGCATGATAATATGCCACGACCTTTACTCTTATTGCCTATCGAAATCCGTAATAATATACTGGGCGTTATATATAAAATAAAAAAAGTTATAGTCAACTTACGATATATCCGGAACTGGTAGGAATGGTAAACAGATTTATGAAGATATTTGGATTATATTACTTCCATTGAAATAGCACACTTAATTTGTTTTGTACAAAATGAAGATCCAAACAAAACATAGTGACGTGACGGCATCATTAATACGCGTATAGAAAACAATGCATAATTATCAAAGTTTTGTTATTTAAGAGTGTTTTAAAGTAATTACTATTTAAATGGGAATAAGCGACAATTAAAGCTTAAAGTAAGTTTATTGGCGTTTCAATTTCCACTTCGGAAATTGTTATCAAAATACAAACAGTGCTAATATGTCATTATTTCTATTGAGGTTATCTAAAGTGTGTATACTGTTTTGTTCTAAATGAATTTTAAATTTATTTAAATGTATATTTCTTTGTTTCTTATATGAATTTTCATATACTATATGTAAAATATTTATTTTCATATACTATAACAAAAATTAAATTAGATCTATGAAATTGCAACCTAGACTAATGTTTGTATTTTTAGAACGATTTCCGAAGTGGAAATTGAAACGTCAATAAACTTACTTTAACCTTTAATTGTGGCTTATCCCCATTTAAATAGTAATTACTTTAAAATGCCACACGAAAATAGCTTCAAAACAATATTAAGAGTGTTTTTAAAGATATATATACAGCATTTAAAACACATGAAATAGAATATTGACAACAATAGGACATTTACTGATCTCAGTATAAAGACAGATTATTAACCTGTGATTTTTAATTGTTTTACCTGCAAAAAATAGTTGCATAAATATATTTATATTTAGGTGTGACTGATTTGGGCAGTGTTTTCTGTTATTTATTTTTTAGTAAGTAGGATAGTTCTGTATGTACTTCCAAAATTAATATGAAATTTAGGGTACAATATTCTGAAAAAATATTACGTTAAGTGTCACGAAAATGTTCCTGAAAGTACGCTATATTTTAATAGATGTAATCGTATATTCAAATCTATGGTAGTGTATATATTTTAAGAGATTGTAGGATGCGTGTTTCTGTTTTTTTAGACACTGTGCGTGCCAAAATTTTCATTATTTTAGTAACTTCACAGGGTGGATAGAAATGTAAGCTAATTATTACTATATTTAATAGAAATAAACCACAATTTTAATTAAATTAATGGTATATTTGACGTTTCGATTAAATTGGAAATCATTCTCGCAATAAAAATTAAACAAATCATTGTATTGTGCTACTTGAAAATAGAAAAATTCTTCTATTAGTTTAATTTTATTTATCTCACACATTTTGACAATTCAGACATGTATTACAGATTTTGATGTAAAGGATTTTAAAATGGCATTAGAAATATTTTTAGTTGCATTCTTGGGACGAAGTTACTGAAGAATAGTTCATTTGATTATATTATATCAACTTCAACTTAAGAATACATATCAAAAAAATAATGATAGAGCGTGATTGGTTTTTAAAAAGATATTCACGTTCAACATGACAATAAAATTCCCTTAAGAATAATCCCTTTGTAAATTATGAGGAAAAACCAGGAAAAACTTAACCTAAAGTTAAGTGAAAAAATTTTATTTAATTTATTTTAAATTCATATTTAATATATCACAAACATATAATAGTGGCATACTTGCTATATATTTTGTACCAGACAGTACCCTAATACGGGTTATTATATTTTCAGCATTTAGTTTACCATGTAACTTAGGACCTGAAGATGCCTAGCAAATTATAGTATGCGAAACCGGTCGTTGGTGGTAGAATAAATTGATTGTGAGTAAGTCTTATTTTTATTTCTTTTTACCTATTTGAAATTGACTCACACAGACAACATACTCAAGATTTAACATATAAATAAATTGATATACAATAAACCAAAATAATTTGTTGAATTTTTACGGAATGATTTCCGAACTGAAAATCGAAACGTATGGGGTATATACTAGTTAATATAAAAATACCACAAAAAATTGTTTCAGAACCAAATTAATTGAGCTTTATTATGATACTAGACCTCGGAGAAAAGAGAATATGGACATAATAATTACAACGTAAAGAGTTTGAGAAGTAAATGCGGCATATAAATTTAAAAGAAAAAATAAAATGATTTGAACAATACAGATGTTACAAATGAATAGCTTAAGTTTAGAAAATATTTTGATTAGGATTTAGATATTTTAGATTTATTTCAGCTAAATATTGATTGAAATTTTATTGAAGAAATTATTTCAGAAGACGATTCAGTTTAGGATGTTGTCTTGTTCTTCACATTAATTTATTCTATATGGTATATTTTATATAATGACGTCACAAAACTTTTCTATAATAGTCCATTGAAAAGTTACATTGAGATGACATGAGATGAGAGACATTTATGAGAGGACGCAATTTTTTAATGTGTGGAGTTGGTTAGTATAAGTCGTATAAGTTCAAGTTTGTGGGGTCACCATCTTTATCCCTTGGCCGCCATCTTGGAAAAGGGGGGCAAAAGGTTTTCGCGCTGTAAATTAGAATAGCAATATTATAGAGAGTTTTCAACAAATAAGTTTCATTACGAATGTGTTAATTTCATTAATTTTTCTGACCGTTCTGTTCTTGACCGTGCTCTTGAATACTGAAGAATACCATAAAAACGAACCATTATGCTTAGTTTTTTATTATATAAATATTTTTTATTCATATATTTTATTATTTTGTTAACATTCCTATGGTATCATTAGTTTATCATCGACTTTTTCCCGACCACCTATGAGGTAGAATCTGGAGGCACGTTTTTTAAGTGGTATCCCCATTAGGCCTACTTCTCTGACAATTTCCAGGGGAGATAAAATTGACCATAATTTTATACCTATTTAAAAAGTTGTTTTCCAGCTAGTGTTTTTTTATTTTCTTTGGTGGTCCAGGCTGCGATTCAAGATCTAATTCATTATCGAAGGTGAATGTTTGCGAAAGAACGGAAGTTAGAATTGGCGTCATTGTTCATCGCATCGAATTTTTCGATTAATTTTGATATTTTCATGATATCACTGCAGGTTTCACCAGAACAATTGAGGCACATTGCAGAGCATTTGAGTCCTACTTATCGGCATCCACACATTTTCACAGTTTGCCTTGCACCTGCAGAAAATTAAAGTTTCTTCATGCTTTTTCCAGCCCCAATATTCAGGATCGCAGTGTTTCCTGGCGATAAACTCTTAACACTGTGGAAACGAGCTGCATCCTGTGTTGGTGGAAGCAATGATCAGTTAAATGTAAATGTAACAGTCTTGGCGAGTCGTTTGTATCTCATGTTAGAGAATCATCTTTATTTCCACCATATACAGACGAAAAAACGTTCGAAAATGACAGTGAGCAACGATGTTTCGGCTTTCTCACTGAGAAATAATGTTGTTGTGCTAGCTAACCTAGGATGTTTCTGTAAAATTTTGATGAATTTAAATTCAAGTTTAAGTAAGCTACTAATGTTGTGTCGAATCGTAAAAAAGCATGGAGAAACAGCAAATTCTCTGCAGTGATATATCGTCATAAAATATATAACTTGTAGGACAGTATAATTGATGAGACTTTTTGAAGGTTTAAAAAAATTGGACATTTTGGACACCCAGCATTTGAGTGATCCTTTCCTAATGTTGTGAGCAAGACAGGAATGTCAATGTCTTGGAATGCAGCAAGCGCAAAACGGATTATGACTGTATCTGCATCAGGTCTGGTCATCACTAAATCCCACTTTTGATAGAGCAGTTTTGAGAAGGTCTATTAAGTTTGTTTTGGTCTGTAACATTTCAATGGACTGTAAAGGTATTTAAAGAATTGAGTAGAATATATGTTAATTGTATTAATAAAAATCATGATGTATACGAAAAATTACTTCCCAAAAATTATCAGAGTTTTGGAGAAACTATTGTTACAGCAAGGAACTTTTTAATTATATAATAAACGAATTATAAAAAATAGTAGATTTCCTAGTGGCTAATGGTAATTCGCAGATACTACATGATTACCTGCAGATAATATACACATATATCATTAGTAGCAGCCATCCTTCTGGAGTATAGGGTGATTTTGGGTTTCTAGGCTAAGTCAACATATCTTCTCGTTTATTCACGGGCTTATTTCTGTATTTCCTTCTCCTCTCTTACTCTGTTTTTTGAGTTTTCCCTCATTTTAGTATGGATTTTATCATGTTCTGTAGTTGTGTGGTCTTCTTATATTTCTTTTTCTCTCAAGCTCTCTTTTGACTTCTCGATTTCCTTATAAGATGATGATTCTTTAGTCTATTTGATTTTTCTCCGAATTAATTGACCCTTTTTATGTTACTTAGCTGAATCGTTATACTTGAAGTTTTTTCGGTAGTAAATGCAGTATTTCTTAAGTTATCCACTATTGTCTTTTTGTTTTAGGTAGTACTGCTTCTGATTTATTCAGAGTGATTTTATTGTTATTTGCATACTATTTTTAGCTTTGGGATTTTTGCCAACTTCTTTCATTTAACCTTTAAATTCGAGCAGAATAGGTTATGAATTTATCCTCTTTATCACGATGAACTCTATTTGGTTCTGTACAATTGTGTTCATGTATTTAGTATATTGTGGTGATTTTCATGAATATGACGACGTTTTGGAAGCTTACGCTGGGTTTCATAATTGTCAATTCGTTCACCCAAACCGTATGGTCCAATAACGTTCAAGCCACGTGGCTTGCAGAAAAGGTTTTTGAATTTTTCAGACTCATAAAAAGTTGTCATATTCCATGTCACAATTTAATTCTTTTTTGTTTTTTTTTTCATGTGCAATCACCTTTATGTACGTTCCATTATGTCCCTTTTCTGCCTGATCTATGACCAAAAATGTTTCATAACTCTTACCTGTGGTCTTTTTTGTGCAGTCAACAGCCGCGCGCCGCTACCAAATTTAGTTTAGCCTGCAGGTCGATGCAATTACCGGGGTGTAACACAAGGTGTCATAGTTATAAGTGTCATCATCTTTCTGTAATTGTTCATGTTAAATTTAAATATGTGTAATTAATTACAGGCGAAACAAAAAATCGATTATAACTACTTAATTTCTCAAATAAAGCAAGTTATCATAATGTCTAAAGTAAGAATTAAATGTAACTGCAAACATTCAATTAAAACAACAAATATCTTAGAAATGATAAAATTATAATCAAGATTAAAACAAAACAGGAACTTGAATAAGGAATAAAATTAAAGCAAACGATCATTATAATTATTTTTAATTGAAATTGATTTTGGAATTATTGTACAAGTTAACAGTAACGATTGATAGTAATGAAGAGATATAAAATTTGATTGACAATTTACTTTAAATTGTGACAACATAATGGTGTGTAATTCTATGAACTAATTTAAGATACAGTTTGGTAACACTAGCACTAAAAAGTTTTTGTAGTTAAGGACCAATAAGTTATATAATTGGGCGGTATTTTAAATTTGGGTTTATTTAGAAAAAAAATGAATATTTTGATCATCACGGAAAACTCGGTAGATATGAAACGTAGCAATGTTTTTTTTTAATAATGCTATTAGAAAGGAAGTTCGGGCATAAGATATAGCATGCTATTTGCTGTCACGGCATATAAGTCTTACATTTTACCATCAAAAATAAAAATACCGATTCGATGAGACCTACAAAAAAAATGTTATTTTGGGAAAAAAATTCAGAACTGATTGTAAGAAACATTGGTAGAAAATTAATTAAAAATTAATATTCACCCAAAATAAATGAGAAATTTTTTATATAATTTGTTCTTTGTTCAATAACATGCACAGTGATATTAACATTTTCGAAACAATTTAATGGTTCTAAAGCTTTTTAAAGTTATGTTCAGATTAAAAGTTATTATTCGCATTTAATCATTTTGAATAATTGTACAAAAATTGATTTTGTGATGTTTAAGCACATGATCGTTGATTCTTTGATATCAAAACAAAAGTAGTATATGTAAATGTGAGAATACATGTATTTTCATTAAAAGCTATTACAGAGTACTAAACATTCAGTATTTTTCCACTAAAATATCTTAGCGCCTTATGTAGAACTATTAAATGTGTCTTCAACAGAGGATCCCCAAATCTGACAAAATTTGAGATCTATTTTAAAATATGTAGAATGTGTATTTAATATAAATCTATTTTGAACTAGGTATGTATTATAACGGTCTGGAAGGATTTAGTTTTCCTGTAACTAACTTTATAAGAAGATTTAATTAGACTAATACTAGAAAACCCGTACACTTAAAACTATAGGAACGTTCAAAAAGTAATAACGACCACAATATAATAATTATAAATGTCAGAATATTACAATATGGGGAAAGAGTGAGTGGCTAATGTTGTATCATAAGAAATTAATATTATACACATACGATATTAGATAACGTGCAAGAATTTACTTTCCTTATTTTATAGTTTATTATTAATTCATATCCGGCTCGAAGGACCACATTTTATGGGAGAATATCAGATTTTAATGGCTCATATTTTCTGCTAGAAGTTTTAGAACTTGATTAAAATGAAGTGAAAGCCGCAATGCAGCAATAAAACACCACGAAACCACTCGGGCTTTTATTTATCTCTACAACCTTTGCGGCCAAGTTCATTGTCCTGATGAAAAATATTTTTTTTCTTTAAGCCGACTTTGTTTTTCTATTGCTTGCCACTAGTTTAATGAGAATTTGAGTGTAGCGTTCTTCAATTATGGTTTTATCTTTTTTAATTTTTTTTTTTTTTCGCATCGCAAAGTAACGACGTTTCGACATTTCGTACCGATAGCGTGGTCTTTGCCTTCTTTGGAGCTGTACCGCCTTTTGTCCATTGCATTGACTTGTCTTTGTTTTCGGGTGTCTAGGAGCGAATCCACGTTTCATGTATTGTAACGTATCGATGCAGATACTTTTGCCTTTCTTCTCATGCGAATGCGTTTCTGATCCGGATTGAGCACAAGATATGGTCAAATGTAACCCGATTTTTCAAACCATATCATGCACTGTATCCATTATTTCCGGCGTGGCTGCACTTCTTGGACGTCCTTCACGTGAATAATCTTGGAACACTTTCACATTCATATTTAAACTCAGCCGTTCATTTCTTCGCGGTGGAAATTCACATGGCATTACACACATTTAAAGGCGTACATAAATTTTTATCGATATTAAACCATTTTTAAAAACCTTATCACTGCACGATACTTGCTTTTTCCCATGTTTAACACAACACCCACTTTCTACTTCAAAAGACAGCCCGGAATAACTTAAAATTTTAAATGGCATCTACTAGCTTGTGTAAGAGAAAAGTAATTATGAAAGCAGTAGTTTACTATATTAAAAGAAAACTCTCGTATTGATTAAATTATACTATGATTTAATTATCAAAAATATGTGCAGATATCCTCCAGATCGAAAGTTATGTTCGGGCTTTAAACGTGGAGTCGCCAAAAAGTACTTCCAAATTTTAAATTGTAAATTTACAAGAATTTTATTCCCAATAATTTACGTAGAGCTATTGAAAGACAAGTTGCCACAAAAAGCTTCAAAACAGTAACATGTTTATCATTAAAACTGTGTTAGATTTCAAATTTTGTCAGTATGGTGTACGCACCCTGTGTATTGGTTGTAACACAAATCCAATGGAAACAAATGTTTTAACAGAAACTGAAAAAATATGCTATGATAAGCTTACCATAATAAGTGTAAATATCCGCTATAAGTAAGTGTAGAGTTTTATACAAATATTTGAATTCAACTCTATACTAACCGCACATACCGACATATACCCTATCCTTATACGTAAATAGCATATTTCAATATATTTATATATTTTGTTAATTGAACTTCATCATTTCAAACAGTTTGGTGTACATCAAATTGTGTAATAAATACAAAAACAACTAAATCTGTGTTTTATTTTACATAAATGAACAATGTAGTCAAATATAAGCTCCAATTGCTACTCAAGATAATGAATTAAAAGAAATAAAACCCGAGAATTAGATAATATACGAATTACAGCACGTGTACATGTATCCAGTAACTGGCGTCAGTCTCACTAACACGCCGGTTGCTACTTGGTGAGGTCAGTCGTTTGTCGTTCCATTGATTATAAACCACCCGTGAGTGGTTTATAATCAATGGTCGTACTCTTCACAGATACAATAGCGACTGGAACGATATGTTTACACCTGTCTACAGCCACTGGCCCGAGTTAGAGAAGACGCGGACGAGGGCCACTGGCGTGAAAAATAGACCAGCTCTTATGGACCATGGACGTATAAACAATACATTCGTCCATGCCAGCTCTCTATTCGATACAGCACTGGACTGGCCCAAAAAAGAGTTTACATGATGCCAGTGCGACTGGTACCAGTTACTGGATACGTGTAAACCTGCTTTAAGAATTAAATAAGGATCGTCAATATTCTTTGCCATTATAAAAAACGGGATGGGGCTCTCCGGAAACGACCGAGGAGGGGAAGCACAGCTTTCTTATCGGCTACGCACGAAGAGATGGTTTTATAAGTTTAAATTCAATTAGATTATTTTTATTTTATTAACAAACATGGGACCGCATTTGCTTCTCCACGTAGCATGTGGTCGCGCGATCTGTCGTAAATGCATTCCATTCCGTCAGTAGCCCGCGATGAGAAAGTTATGCTTCCAAAAACTAAAAGCAAAAGAAAACATTAAACAGAATACGTGTTCATTAGATATAGAAATATGACCAATACTTTGCAAATTATATGGACGCTATTATATTATTGCCGAGTAGTAAAAAAATGTAATTATTAGAGCTCTGAACAGATAATATATAGAACAATATTTTCCAGATATGAAAAGGCAGTAAGCAAGTAGAAATTTCCGGGAAACATGCCGACATAAGATCATAAAATAGATGCAGGAATAACAAATAAATGGGATAAATATAATAATAATGGGCATTCAATATGAATACGAAGTTAAGCTCGAACGACAACTGCAAATTGCTACATGAAACCAGAAAGAATGAAGAAAAATACAAATTATGTAGGTGGGTAATATCACAGAATAAATAACAATCAGAATACCCACTCTCAGATGCCGCCTTTGAAGTTTGTCAGCACGCGATCGTCATATTTTAAACGGAAACATAGACTCGAATTGAGAAATTTGTGACAAGCTACGACGGAACAGTGCATTTAAATTTTTAGAGAATAATAATTTAGTAAATTTAAAATAATTTAATCTATTCTTCAACTAAAAGTACGAATAAAATGGTGCATATTATGTCTATGGTTGCCGTAAATAAATTAAACCGGGTTAATTTTTCTATGCACAATAAATAATATTTCACTGAACAGCACTGGTTCCGTTTAAAACATGGCTGATTCCGTCTGCGCGAATTAGATGCGCGTTCTTATTTTGACAAGCAGAGTGGGCATTCTGATTGTTTATTATTCTGTGGTAATATATTGATAATTACAGAAAATACTCAATACAGTCCAAGAACAAAAACTAAAAATAAATGATTTGTCTTAAAAAGATAAATTATCATTAAATTAATTTAAACTGAAATATTAGTTTCAATAGCTTATAAAATAGGCTATAATAGACATATTATGTGAGTCAAGAACAGAAATAATTTTAACTTTGACAATGATATTTAAAGTTTGTGTTAAAAAATGCCTAGTTCAGGGTCACCAGCATAAATAAATAGACAAGAATAAAGAGAGGAATTTGACAATTTAAACGTCAAAACTGGCCAATGGAACCGGTGCTTTTAAAAATCAATTAAAAGAGGTTAGACGTTATATTGGCATTTTGGTCTTTACTGCGTTTTTATATAATTTTTTTAAATTTATTGGATCTAAATATTAATTAATACAGTTACTGTTTATATAAGACGACATAAAAATTGGGCTCAAATAAAAATAGAAAAATTAAAATTGCCGTTGATTGAAGTTTGGTGGGGGTGGGGGAACTTATTCAAATCAGACATTTTGGTTGGGCCAATCTGTTTTTATTCCAACATTTTGGAGAGGTAGGTTTCTTACTTTATTTTTTCACTTCATTAATTTTTTCTCGTTCGAACTGCATCGAACCAAACATTTCCTTGACATTACGTTTTAAGTGTGTCAGTGGCCTAAAGCTATACCTTTTTAGGTATAAACAATGAATGAATCATAAATTAAATCTAGATCACTGTCAGATAAATACTGGTTTATTTTATTTTTAAATTTGATCAAGCCTAAACAACCATGGAAGACGAAGAATATAAGAAATTGCCCGTTGACGAGAAATGTGTACACAAGCTGTGGAAAGCCAGAGTTAATGGATATGAAGAAGTTACCAAGTTATTTAGACAGATTGATGATGAGAAATCTCCAGAATTTAGCAAATACTTAGGTTTAGTCAAGAAATTTGTTGTTGATAGTAATGCTATGGGCCAGGAGAAAGGTCTGGAAGCTACTTTAGGTGAGTATTGGCTTCTTTATTTTGTTATATAGAAATAGGCCATTTGTATGAATAGGTACTGCTAGAGATTACTAACCCTATCTTGTATTTCTAAATATTAGATTTATATGCCCTATAAATGTTTTAAGAGCATTATTAACAATTTTTTCATTTATCATAGTAGCTATTATTAAGCTATTATATCCCTAACAGTTTATTTCCAAAGAAAAGAATATAAATCATTTTTAAATATATTGTTGTATAATACCAGTGAACACATTACATGTAAAATAATATTAAGCCAATCTGGAAAACCTAGGTTTTTTTTTGAAAAATGTGTTTACTACAATTTCATTTAAAATAAGTAGGTATGAGAAAATGTTAGTGCAGAATGTTTTTGATAAAGTAATTATTGAGGTTTTCCAATGTATACATTATTTTCAGATTAAAAATCTCTAAAAATTTTGTCAGAACCAGAGAGTTTGATACATTTGGATGCATCTTTATCTTTGTGCTTCTTAGTATTTTTATGGTATTTGTATATTCTGTTTTGTTGTTTAATATGCGCTGCATGCACATTAAATTTAACAATAAATGACACTGTAAAAGTATATTCCGATATAAGTTTTTTTGCAATAGATCAAGAAATATATCTTTTTTCATCATCCTCAAAATGTTGGCATATTTTATTGCCATTTATATTAAATTTAGGTATGTTTGACAAGTTTAATAATTTGGTACTCAATATAATTATCCAGTTAGTAAAGCTATTCAAGAGAAAAATATACGTATTTCATTAGTCGCCGATAATCTATATGAATGGAGAAATGAAATTCAAATTTTAATTAGAAGTTCAACAACGAAAAAAGAAACATCAATTTGATTATTTATGACATAACCAGATGAACAGCCAAAAATGCCCAAAAATATATTTAAAGTGAATGTTTTTCCTTAAGAGATACTGCTTTATGCTCATTAAACTAATGTTTTGACTTGTTAAAAATCATCTTTTATACTCTCATATACTCTCATATTTTATACAATCTTTTTGAGATAAATAAAGATTTAAGAAAAATTATTTTTGGATGAAATTTTGGCATACCTATATAAAGGCTAAAAAATCTTAAATCATTTACCTCTTCCAAATTTTGCAACAGCGTTAGGAATTTTATTAATGGCTCCATTAAGAATAGCTAGTGGCAAACACTCATTTTCAAAATTCAAGTTAATTAAAACATATTTGAGAAAAACTATAATACAGACAAGACTTGACAGTTTAGCATTAATTTCAATACAATATATAATAAATTAGATATTAATATTTTTATTGATAAATTTGTAAAAATTAAAACAAGGAGAATAACATTTTTTTATAATATTTATTTGAGAAATTTTTCACTAAATCCTTAGCTGAAGAGATGCCAAGTATGGTAATGAGATGATACTATTATGCAGATTTGTGTGGAAATAGGGCCTTTTGATAAGGAACCTATCTGGTCTAACATTTCCTGGAAAATATGCAGTGCACTGGATTAAGAATGGCTATCAGGAAAACTAAATTAATTATAATATTGCCAACTAATCATTTAAGGAAAAATTAAAGGTGAAAGAGTACCTAGCAGAAGAAGAATATCATGGCTAAAAAGTTCAACAAACAAATATTTAATTATATTCAATATTTGTGTTTGTCAATATTATCATCTTAAATATTTCTTATTTTTTTAACCTGACATACCCATTTCAAGGTACCAAAACATATAAACACATTTTAAAACAAAATTAGTGTGTTGTGTGTATAGTGAAGTATTATTTACATTCTTTCCTGGGATAGTTATTTCTGCTAAATTTCTCATTTGTTTACAGCCTATGTGGAAAATTATGCACATGCTGGTAAAACAGTCTCAGAAGTGATGTCAGGGGTGGTTACAAAATGTATGGCAGCACCCAAAACAAAAACAAGAGAGCTTGCTCTCCAATTAACATTAATGTATGTTGAGATTGAAAAACATGAAGCTGTGGAGGAAGAACTTATTAAGGGTATGGAGTTGAAAAATCCAAAAATTGTAACAGCATGTGTAAATGCTGTGACTCTTGCTCTCAGAGAATTTGGGTCCAAAATTATCAATGTAAAACCACTCTTAAAGAAGATCAGTGTGCTTCTAGCTGATAGAGATAAGGCTGTTAGAGATGAAACAAAGATGATGATTGTAGAAATGTATAGATGGATTGGTGGAGCACTTAGGTATGTAATTATATATTTATAAAAAAGAAGTTACTAATTGTTTATGTGTTTTAGGCCTCAATTACAAGCTGCTAGTTTACAGCCTGTGCAGATTACAGAATTAGAAACAGAATTTTCAAAAATTGAAGGTCAGAAAGCTGTGCCAACCAGATATATCAGGTCCCAACAAGCTAAACAGGCTAAATTAGCAGAACAAATCGCTGAGGCAGCTGGTAAGTTTTACTTAAAATATTTATTAACGACAAATCAAACATCAACCAGTTTCTTACACACATATTTTATATTAGCTATTATTATTTATATTTTTTCTTTTCATTTGATTCAACTGTCATCTTAATATACTAGTAAGGCAAGCAAATGATAACTGCACATATCAACCAAGATCAAGTCTAACTACAAAAGGAGTGTGGGAGAAAATAAAGGAAAGCAGAAGATAAAGTTAGAAGCTATGTTAAAAACAATACTTAAATAATTATATTCTCTTCTTCTCGTGCCACTCCTAGCGGAGATTGGAAATCATCATGGCCACTGCGACTTTGTTAGCAGCGCGCCTAAAAAGTTCAATCGAACTACACCCGAACCATTCACGTAGATTACGAAGCCACGATATTTTTCTTCTTCCCACACTTCTTTTGCCCTTAATTTTGCCCTGCATGATATTTCTTAAAAGTTCGTACTTTTCACCTCTCACAATGTGCCCCAAGTATTATATATTATAATTATATAATAAATGATTATTTAATGATTAATAAATAAACTAAATACTGATATAGATAAAACAGATACTTTAAGATTTTCTTAAAGAAAGATAGTCTTAAGATTTTAGAACAAAAAAAAATATAGAAGAAATACTACTGAAGGTATTCTAGTATGAAATATAGTAAAGGTATTGTCTTATATAAAAAGTTATAAAGTGAGATGGTATAAAAAAAGATTAAAAGAGATTCTTCTTCTTGTAGTGCCTATCCGTTTAGTTGATGGCGACCATCATGTCAATCTGTATTTTGTTCACTGCTGCTCTGAAAAGATTTGTGGTTGTTGTGTCAACCACATACATAGATTTTTCAACCAGGAAATCCTTCACCTTCCTGGTGCTTGTTGTCTGTCTACTTTTCTTTTATCCCATCTTAATCTCTTAAAAGAGATTAAGATAGTATAAAGTTATATAATCCTATCTATCTGTAAGAAAGAAAAGTAAAAGTGTTGAATGATATCACAAAAATATTCTTTCAAGTTTATCTCATGTTTGTAATATGTAGATAGATAATTCAATGAAGGAAGTACTAACATTTTCTTTATTATAGTTTTGAAACCCAAATGGCTGTAGTAGATGTTTTTCCAACATCAGCTAAGTACATATATGTATCTTACTTAGGACTGAAAGTGCTTGAACTGCCCACATTCCTTTTAATTAATATTTTAACTGTTGTAGTTCATTTTATCTGCTTGTAGCTTCTATATATTTTTAAATATTTACAATCAATTCATCTGAACAGTGTTTGAATCACCTATCACTTAAAAATCCCCTTTTCAGGTGAAGAAGAGGAAGAGGAGGAAGATGTAGTCCAGGATATCGACCCTTATGAATTGGCCACACCTGTGGAAATCTTGTCTAAACTACCCAAAGATTTTTATGAAAAAATGGAAGCTAAAAAATGGCAGGAGAGAAAAGAAGCTCTAGAAATAGTTGAGAATTTGGTTAAAACTCCTAAGTTGGAAAATGGAGATTATGGTGATCTAGTTCGAGCTCTTAAAAAGGTAAGTGAACATTTTTTATTAAAAGTCACTTTTTATTAAATTACTTTTGTTGATATTAATGTGTTAACATTCATATTCAAGAAACTTAATAATAAAAAGGAAGACAATGATTTTTTTAATTCGTATTATGAATTTGTTTGGAAAATTTGATAAATATTACGATTTTTGTAAAGTCAGAATTTAGTAATTCATTACTTATGCCTCTCTCTAACCTTCAGTTTGTTTTTGTCGTTGACTTTCGTTAAAACACTTTAACGAAATGATTCACAAACGTTTTTTGCAATTGTTGATCAATAATATCATCTATAAAAAAATATTTTATTTTTATTCTACGAAATTGACAAGAAATATCATTTTAAAATTTCAATATCGAATATTAAATAAAGTTATTACATTAACTACATCATATTAAAGATTATTATAATATTATAATATTAAAGAATGTTATTATATTATAATAATATATCATAAACATAAACCTGTAAATTTTTAAATATTTATAAAAGAAAATATTGATATTGTGTTTTCTTAAGTTTTAAAAGCAAAACATTTATGCAAAGACTCTTATAAATGTTCAATTACAAATTAGTGCATTAACTTGTAAGTTCACATTGATCTTAAATTCCTAAATTTTTATAGTTTCACTGTGTATAATTGTGAAACATATCGATTAGTAGCTTAATTACAGTTTGTTCAACTTCCTGCAAACTATAGATCGCCTAATAGGTATCGAGGAAATTATTGCAATCATTTCCTCCGTTCAAATTATATTTGCCAGCTTTCAAAAGTCAAAGGTTTTTGTGCTATGCAGACGGCAAGACCCTTATTTGATGAATCGTAGCATTTTAGTGAGATTCTAAATATAGCTTCGGGACTAGTTTGGGATGCAATATATTATAAATTTTTACCTCAACAACTATAGTGTGATAATTCAGTAGCTATTAATAAAACTGTATAGTACAAAATATCTTATCTATCGAGAAGAATCAGATACAAGGCATTAGAAACAATTCGAAATTATAATTACATTCGAATTGTACAATAAACATATACAAAATCTATATTGGTGCCAAAAATACAAGGTAACTCTATAATCGATATTACAGTATGTATTTAGAAAGTGCAAGCCATAATTTGTTGGGCAAAAAAGGATGTAAAACGAATCATTATGTTTTAAGCACTCTTGCTTAAGTTAATGATACCATTGATTAGATTAAAATTAAAGAAGACATTAGTAATTACTTCTCTTTGTTCTAAAGTGTTAAGGTTTATTATTATCTATCTATTATTATACATTCGTAAATAAAGTTTAATAGTCAGCTTCAGCATTTTACTGTAGAGAAAAAAAAGTAATACAACGCCAGTATAGAAGCTTAGCTTCAAAAATGTCATGGTATGAGCCAATTGATATGCCAACTTCATCAGCTACTCTCTGATTGTGATTCGGCGGTCGTTCATAACCATTTCTGTCACTTTTTTTTTACGTTTTCAGCGGTTCTTAATGTGCTGTGGCGTTCATCATCTATAACATATTCACAATCATCTTGGAAACGCTTATATCACTCGTAAACACTTGTTTTTTTTTTCATAGCCTCTTTACCATAGGCCTTTGTTAACATTTCACACACATTGTTATACTTTATTTCATTTTTACGCAAAATTTAATACAAATTCTTCTATTTTTTTAAATAAATGAAAATCGCCGAGTTCATAAAAACCCTCGAACCTTAGCGGCTGCCACAGACAATGTAAACAATTAGTATAGCTGCAATTTTGTTTATACTTTATTAGCATCTATACCAACATAATAAAAAAAAATTTTGACGATTATACTCTCCAAACCCGCGAAATTTAAAAATTCCGGATATTTTTTGAACACACCTCGTATATACCTTTTTAACCTATTATGAAAATTTTAATTAAATGTAAAATATAAACATCTACACTTTGATTCATGTTTGTTAAAATAGAACAAGCAATAACCACTTATTAATTTTTATACAATTCCTATTTTCTATATATTTCCTATTTCCAATTGCGCAATTTTGAGATCATTAACGTGAACTTAAAATAACTCGCCTAAACATTTTAAACGCAATTAATTTCTCAAACAAAATACATTTGGTCCCAGTTAAGGCACCCACAAAAATTTTTCATTATTTATTTTTTGCACCTTTAAATCATTAAACATTTTATACAAGTCATTGAATATATTGTTAAAGCTGTGGTTACTTTGTTCTCAAAGAACTGTTTTTAGTAAAATTGATATTTTTAAGTATTTCAAAAATATTTTACAATTCAGCACTTACATTTTTCGATGCTAGAGCTTGTCTATGAAGTATACATTGTGTCCCAAATTAAATTTCTAGAATATTTTTGTACTAATTCTTTTAAACCTTTTTTATTCCCTGACATTGATCTCGTTTTATTAGTGCAATAAATAATATAAATTTTTCCCAAATCAACTTGTTTTGTTTGGGAAAATCATTAATAATTTTGAAGTTTAAGAAATATTTTGAATGAGTTTACAAAATAGCAGAACTTCTTCTCATTATTTTCATCATCAGCGAATCGAATATAGGTAATTAAATGGGAATCTTTCTAGGACAAACATCCGTCGCCTCGTTAACTTTTATTGCGAATTTACGTTCCCTTACTCTAAACGTTGTTTCTACAATATCTATAGCAGCCGGCAAAATCTCTTCTTCTTTATCAGCCATTTTCCATCCACTCCTTCTCTCCCAATTGCTTCCATCTTTCTCTATCTTGCGCCAATCTAATCCACTGTTTGCCTGCCACTGTTCTTATGTCATCTACCCATATTTTTTGAGGTCTTCCCATACTTCTTGTTGTCGTCCTTGGTCTCCATTCTAGAATGGAATGCGGGCAAAATAAGGTCTTTTAATCTATATGAAGCAATAACGATTTTTCTGGTAGGAATAAAACTTTCTCACTACTGCAACTACTTTCTTGTTTTTCATATGCATTTAATTTTTCATTTGACATCGAGAGGGCCTTTGGCACTCTATTACGTTCTACTGTATTGACCAAATTAGAAGAATACAATATTACGGGAAATACATTATCTTTTATCGAACGTATCTTGTTGGTCTATAAGTTTTGGTATTAATTTCTCTGCTGAAAAATCAAAAGTACTCAAATTCAGTCGAAGAACACGTAGCATATTATTACTTCAAATTACATTAAATGGTACTCCGCTCACAGTAGCTAATGAACACAAGATACTAGGTTTAATTTTTGATAGTCGACTAACATGGAAACCACAGATTACAAACGTCAAAGCTAATTACTTAAATAGATTAAATCTATTAAAATCTCTAGCAAACTATTACTGGGGAGCTGATGAAGATATCCTAATTAAGGTACACAGATCTCTCATTCCCAAAAGCCGAAACTCAGATGGAGGGATGGTGTAGATGAGGATGGTAGAAAATAGGCGCAGCAAACTGGCAACAGTTGGCAATGGATAGAACTGATGCCTTAGGAGAAATCACCTGTTTGTGAAAAGTGTAGTGAATCATTAACCGTTTAACATATTCTTACACATTGTGTCAAATACGAACAAGAACAAAAAAAAAATACTCTATAGAAGGTCGTACAAATGTTATCCTAAACCAATTAGATCTTGTTCAGAATGTGCTAGATTTCCTTCGAGAAACGAACTTGTATTACAAAATTTAGTGTATTCTTTTTTATTACTTTCTCTTTTCTCTTTCACATGTTCTCTTTATTGTAAATTATACCTAATGTAATGTAAAATATATAGTAACAAAATTGACCCAGTGTTAATAACCTTGTAGTTGAGACACAATAAACTAAATAAAATAAAATTCTTTGGAAAAACTCAACAATCAGTGCAGTCCGCATTTATATGGTTGTATTCGGGTAAAACCACTTGTTCAACGTTGATATTATTGACTATACGACACTGGAGAGCTCATCTAGCACTATTCTATACTTCATCATCATCATAAGTGGCTCGACAATCCGTTGTGGATCTTGGCCTGCTCACAAAGAAGTCGCCACTCCTGTCGATTCCTGGCAACTTCCCTCCATCTTCTAACCCCTAGAATCTGTAGGTCTTCTTCCACATCATCAATCCATCTCATTCGTGGTCGTCCTCTGCTTCTTGTGCCCTCTGGTTTTGAAAATGTTAATCTCATTCTATACTTCGTTGTTAAAATATTACGTACAGTATCATAAGACTCAGTATTAATAGATTTTATTAGAATAACAACAATAGTTGGTATTTGTAATAAACCTTCGCGCCCCCCCTCCCCCCCACTCTGGCCCGCCCAGGAGATGAGCGATACATCTCATGATGATACTTGAAACCTTTACCTCTTAGGGCAAAGGTTTCGAGATGTGGCTGACCAACTGCCAACATTTTACACTAAAGAAAATAAAATAGGATTGAAAATCAATTCCATAAGAATCAATGCAAGAAATAACTTAATATTTACTATTAACAACTCGCCGATTGAAAATATAGACAATTTTACACACTTTGTAAACGGAGAGAATACGAAAACCTCAGCAAGAATTCAACATTCTCAGCTCCGTTTGGAGATCTAGCTAGTATACCACAAAGACAAAGATCTGAATATTTCGGTCGAATGTCAAATCTGTTAAACTCAACAGATGTGAAGTACCTGGAAATCGACAAAATCCTTATAGATAAACTGCAGATATTTGTTAACAAATGTCTTCGAATAATTGTTCATATTTTTTGGTCTATCGCCATCAGAAACGAAGACCTGCTACACCTGACCGAACAGAAGGGGAAGAGAACTAAATAAAGTCTAGCACAAGCTTGGAGATCAATTATGGACGAAATGGGAGCTTAAGGAAAGTCTTGGAACGAGGTGAAGGCCTTAGCGCAACATAGGACTCGAAGGTACATTTTCGCCGCAGCTCTAAGCTTCCGCTTCGAAGTTCAAGAACCTTTAAGTCCAAATTTAATCTAACATTATCAGATAGACAAGAACGGTTGTGGAAAAAGTTTAATGAATTATATAATCTAATGAAAACTCTGGGAAGTTCGTTAAAAGATCGGATTCATTGAAATCTTGTTGCAGCGTCTGTTCCTTTTATCCAGCAACGTATTTTGTAGACATAAACTTCTCAAAAATGAAAGTTACGGTTATAAAGTTGTC
Source organism: Diabrotica undecimpunctata (assembly GCF_040954645.1). NCBI lineage: Eukaryota > Metazoa > Arthropoda > Insecta > Coleoptera > Chrysomelidae > Diabrotica > Diabrotica undecimpunctata. The sequence goes on from NC_092805.1 coordinate 160,126,273, forward strand.
TTGATGCATTTTTGTCTAGGAGTGTAAATCGCTTATTAAAATAAGTATGTAACTAGAAATTCCTATTAAAAATAGACTGTCGGGTTCGCTGAAAGTGGGTTACGTGCGAACAATGTTTAAATTCAAATTAGTTGTATTATTTATTAGAAAGTATTATAAAATAAGCTAACCGAAGGTGTTTAACCATAAATATAATTGTATGTGCAAATGAGATCTGCCTACTGAATGTTTTCCTTTAGTTTTTTTTAATTTAATCTATTTATTGTTGTGGTTAAAGTGAAAATTAATAAAAATCAATTAGATTTATAAAATAAAACGTTACAAATCAAAGTCTGTCGATAACTTTTTATAATAGGATTAACTAAATTTACCAACTGGTAAACCATCTAGGGAGGGAACTTGTTATGGATTTTTCTTGAGCACGGAAACGGATCGTGTCAATGATTTCACTAAGAGAACATGATTATAAATCATGATTTGAATGTTTTCCCAGGCAGCTGATCTAAAAGTAATTTTATCCTTTCTCCTGAAAGTTTCTCCTGAATTTGACAAACGACTAAAGGAACACAAATATAGTACAATCATCCAAACAAATTGAATTAACTTTTTGAACTATTGTAAATGTAAATAGGCAATAGGTAAAAAGATAAAGGTCGTGGTTACAGAATGGGGAAATATTATGTTATAGAGACGACGCTGCATTCATCGCCTAGACAGAAGACGAGCTCCAAAGATGAACACAGATCTTCAATACAACAATCAAGAAATACAATATCTAAATACCCACTACGATGTAAAATCGAAAATAAAGCAGGATACAAAGTTTAGATATCTGGGAATAGATATAACTAGTTACGGAAATGTAGCTAGCTATACAGCGTTCCACGTTAAGAAAATAACATTAGGCTTATGGAGATCAGTGTTGCCAAAACTCTCAGGCATGCGGTTTACTAGATTGTCGATATATTTTTCGAATTTCCATTTTCAATTAACATTTAACTGTAAAGTCAGAATAACAACTGAAGAACCACAAAGCCTTATTATCATTATGTACTCTCAGAGAACGACATAAAAGCGCTGACATACGTACACCGTATTATTTTAAGTTGCAATTAGTAATTAGATATATGCATTCCAAGAGGTCCGTTTATTTGCTTTTAATTCTTTAATAGCCGGCAAAGTGTATGATTTATCTAAGCAATATTTTCTACTGATTTCAATGATTCATGGTATATGATATTCTTACCGAAAAACAAATAAACTGTCGTTAGTATAATTAAAATAAGATAAGATAAAATAAAATTATCTTTTGTAAATACTATTTATTTAATTAAAATCATTTTCCCTACTTTTCATCTCTTGTTTCGAATGGGCACTTTTGGTCAATTACGTTAAAAAACATTAATTTAATTCATGTCTGTGAAAACGAAAATACAAATAATTATACAACCCTGAATCGTGCTTGTGTTCAGCGTGGCATCGCTGCGCTTCTATCGTCCATAAGAAATACATGGCCCTATCTCCGCAATGTTATTTTCTTAACTTGGAACGCTCTATAGCTAATGTAGTAAAAAAAGCTTAAAAGCAAGTAAAGCGGCGGGATCTCTTAATGACACAATCTGGAAGAACAAACACCTAATACAAGACACAAAAACAACAATCTATAAAGCAGCAATTAGACCTATATTAACATACACGGCGGAAACAAGACCTGACAAATCTAAAACAAGACAATTACTAGAAACAACAGAGATGAAAATACTCCGACGAATATAAGGGAAAAGTCTGTTGGAAAGGAAGAGAAGCAAAAACATAAGAATAATATGCAATATAGAAGACATAAATGGATGGGTGACAAAACGGAAACAGGAGTGGAACGAACACATTACCATAAGTAACCATATGTAAGTCACCAAATGGACGAAAAAGTATTGGCAGACAAAGAAAAAGATGGTGCGATGATTTAAACAATTTAGGAGGCCAATATTGAAGAAGAAACAGGCTTTAAAGCCTAGATTCGAGAAGAAAGAAGAAGAAGTAAATGTAAAAGCAGATATATTAACGGTTAACTTCTCCCTTTAAGTATTAAGGTATAAAAAATATTTCAAGAACCTTCAAACATTCCTGTTGTGTCAATGTTATATATTACCTCATATTAGGTTTGGACTTGACCACGTGCACTGAATAGTAAACAAATAATACTAAAATTAGGGATCATTATTCGGTTGGGTGGTTTATAAGACTCATAACTTGTTTTATGTACACATATAAATAAGTTAAAGAATACTTAATGAAGGTCGTAGAAAATCAATCGACCTATTGAACCAAATAATAATGCACAATATATATCTTGCCGAAAATTAATACCGTTACTATTGTGTGTCGATCAAAAAACCAGACGTAATTAATAACTGAATTAAAATATGCGATCACAATATATCACTAGTTAATCACAAAAATCAGAGACAACGATTTATGAACAATATATAAGCAATGTAAGATCGCTATTGGATTTTAAATACTAAGGGTGTAGACCGGTAAATTATACGGAAAGGAGGGACAATTCTACCGAAAAATACATAGAAAATCCTTTAAAATGAGAGTTTGTAAAAATTTTTTTTTTAATTTGTTGTTTAATTATTGCAAAAATAGCTAAAAAAATCGATTTTTTTTGTGAAATAACTTTTCTAAAAATGCACAATCATTCAATAAAAAATTAGTTTAATAAATCCCGGATCACTTATTAAGTCATTTTTTAAACTGTTTAAATGCAAAAAAAATATTCATATAATTTTACTTACGTTAACCCTCCGTTCATCGGGTGTGAACTGTGAGTCTACATTCGTTTTTTTTTATACAAAACTGTTTGTTAAATATCTAAATAGCTGCTGCATGATCGTTTGTCCTGACAGACCCCACCCGATCAAATGTGTAACAATATTTGCACAGCTTCTTAGTTGTATTTTTCTTGCAATCTTGTTTGACTTGGCCAGAAATAACGCAAATTAAAAATAGGCAGGTATATTCTTCAGTTTTTGCATTTAGCAACGATATGACTGCCGTATCATATATACCGAAGAAAGGAAAAAATGTGATTGCCGTTTCCACTGTGCACAGAGATGATCGGATTGATGAAGATACTGGTGATTAGAAAAAACCATAAATAATTACTGTTTATAATTCCACAAAGAGTGGAGTAGATGTTGTAGACAGAATGATCACATCATATAATGTTTCCAGAAATACGAAACGTTGGCCAATGGTAGTAGTTTAAAATCTCCTTAATCTCGTATTAGCAATTAATGCATTTGTAATTTACAAAGGCAACAACCCAGATGGAGAATTTTCCAAAACGCGAAGATTATTCCAAAAAAACCTAGGTATGGAATTGGTACAGGAGAGTATACGACGGAGAGCAGTTGACACGCATTTGACAAAAGCTGTGCGTGCTTCGGCCTTGAGACTCTCAGGCATTGAGGTCGACGTTGTACCAGAGTCCCAGCCAGGTAAGAGAGGAAATTGTAAATATTGCAAAAGACGCAAAACTCGCTTTTTTACAAAATTTGCAAATCCTGGCTATGTATGGACCACATAATGGCATGTTGCAAAGATTGCTTAGAAAATTTGACCACCAAAGTTTGACCACTGTAGTTTGTATCTACAATTTAATTTTTTAGTTTATATATGTTTTTGTAGTACTTTGTTTCTAATTAAAGTTTTAAATGTTTTTTTCATTATTTAGTCGCTGTTCACAAATTTGAAAAATATGCTTTGAAATTGTAAACATTTTTAAAATTTACCTAATACAACTTAAAAAATTTTTGGAATTGTTTCTGTAATAAACATTATATAGTAAATGATTTGTTTAAAACACGTTGATGCGGAATTAGCAATAAAATGTATGCTGTCGCTCGGGAGGCGGTATTTCATTTTGGTCCTCACAGACTACACTTGACCGAAAGTGTTTCAGAATGGTCATCCGATGAACGGAGGGTTAAATACCAAAATATATAAAAATCGGTTGCCTGTAAAGTCGGTTTTACGGGCGAAGATTTTACGTGACAACGTCCTTTTCTCGGTAGAATATTTATTGATATGAATATTATTAAATTGCACAATAGGAACAAGGAATTGAATGAAAATAAGAATTGCACAAATTTTAACTATAGAAATATATTTTGTTTACTAAAACATTGTACATGTAAACTTAAACTTAACTAATTTCTATTTGAGTGATTTTGTTGAGGATAGGACGATGATAGGAGAAATAGCATCGCACCAGCGGACCGATCATGTTTGAGTGGGAGAGAGACGCAAGGCATTCGCCGGTCCGACGGGCCTCTCTCTCGTTCGGTGACTCATCGTAACAGACGTGAGCGGGCGTTACACTTTTTCATGAATGACTCCGAGCCACAACCTAATTTAAGACGTTGTCACGTCAAAAATATATAAAAAATAAGAAATTAAATAATTTTATAAAACATAACTGTAAAATATACTCTAATCTAAGCTCCTTATTAATATGTTGTATTTCTTCATGCGATTCATCTTCTTCATTATCATCTTCCAATTCTTCATCAGCTAAAATCTATTTCAATATCAACGTTGTTGGCAATAATAGCATTTTCCATTTGTTTATTAGCTCAAAAATTGTAGAGCTGTTAAAAAAATTCCCTAGACTCTCCTATTCAATGGATTTCATTGATTCGAATTTTATTTGAAAGCTTGAATGCCCTTTTATATGTAAAAAAATTTCAAGAATTTTAAAACTTTTATTGGCTCTGCATAATCTTGAAAATTAATAACTTTTTTAAAGATTTATTTAAATATTTTGTGAAAAAAAATATTTTGCGAAAATTACTTAATCGATTGTGCTGAAATTTTGTGTAGTTTTTTTTTATTCAAAAGATTTTCTGGGTAAATTTTGGAGGTTCTATGCGGCTTTTAAATACTTGAAAAAATTATTGAAAAAACATTGATTTTTGACTCTTTTTTAATGGTTTTTGCAAATTTTGCAATAATAATAATTATTTTTTCAGCAATAAAATTTGTCTTGTAGGCAATTTAATTGCAAAACTTTTCTTTCGTTACAAATTTTTCCTAAAATGCATAGCTGTCGAGATATAGTAACGAAAAGGAGAAAAAAATTAAATTTTTCCAGTTCTTTTCACAAAATTGTTTGATTAAAAATTTAGTCCACCTTTTGAAGTCATTTCTGAATAATATTTCGAAGCGATTAAAGCAAAAAAATAGGATCATATACGATTTATCTAACCCAAACAGATAACGATCTTCCACGTACGGTGTCAGGTGAAACTATGTTACCAAGAACATCTACCAGTCTCCTAGTCAAAGTTGTAGCAATAACTGTCTGCTCTCGAAGCACTTGCAGTTTAAGAAACCGATCTTCCATGGCGTTTATTGACTTTGGTCTTCCCTGTACAGGTCTTCTTGAGTAAGAACCAGTTTCTTGAAATCTATGTAAATCATCGGATATTGTGCCTCGCGGAACGCCAAACATATCTTCGATACATCGAATGGAGCGCCCATCATTATGAAGAGCAACAGTTTGCGCTATTCGATCTGGCGTCATTAAAAATTATTCTTTGTTAAAAACACTTCTTTTTCGCAAAGCAACCAACATAAATATATCAAAAAGGAATACAATTAATTTAAAGAGAATAATTTATATAATTGATGGATTCGACCGTTACTTGATTGAAATTCATTTTATGTAACAATAAAACACTAAAAACTTTTTTCAAAACTTCCACAAAATTTATTATAAAATTTCTCACTTGAGAAAGGCATTCAGCCGAAGCAGCTGTAGTGATCAGATTTTATAATAAATTTTGTGGAAGTTTTGAAAACAAAGTTTTCAGTGTTTTATTGTTACAGAATAATTTATATTTACTATTTACTTTACTAATAGATTCGCGGTATTTTATCGCGTGGTAACTAGTGGTTATCACTAAGATAGAAAAACAAACCGTCTTTTCTCTATATCACGTCCGTTGTATATGAACAGAAATAGCTAAGAGAGAACAAATAAGGCATAAAAGTCTGTAAGAAGCAAACTTAGAGAGAATAAAGAAGGCATAAAAGTCTGTGAGAAGCAAACTTAGAGAAAACAAAGAAGGCATAAAAGTCTGTGAGAAGCAAACTTAGAGAGAACAAAGAAGGCATAAAAGTCTGTGAGAAGCAAACTTAGAGAGAACGACATAGCGTCTGTTCTCCACGCAGTTAACAGTAGAGAGAGAGAGAGAGAGCGAGGGAGGGAGAGAGGTTTACGTCTAGTTGTTAGCGGAACAAAAATCAGAGAGAGGTGTGAAAACGTCCGTCCTCGACGGACACAACTAGGCAAGGGGGCGTGATTTTTGTTTGCTAATCCAGAACTGTTTGTATGTCTAAAGGGGTGAGGTTAAAATTATGTAGGACTTATTACTCAGTATTGGAAAAATAAAACATTGTTTTTCGCATGTGAAAAATTGTGGAGATCTTCCTCTGGATCTTTTACCCGCTATGTTACCTTCAACTATCAATCGCTCCATGCCTTCTCTTCTTCTAGTTATATGTCCTAAATATCTCAGTATATTTTGGTTGATAGTTGTGATGAGTCTAGTTTTTATGTTAAGTTCTGCTAGAATTTGTGCGATGGGCGGTCCATGGTATGCGCAACATTCTACGGTAGACCCACATTTCAAATGCCGTAATACGCTTTGAATCGGCTTTTTTTATTGTCCCAAGTTTCTGAAGCAAAGGTGGCGATAGGAAATATCAATGCTCGAACAAGGCGTAATTTTGTGTGTTTGTGATGTCAGTGTTCTTCCAAATTTTTGTGAGTTTGGCTTTTGCCGATCTGGTCATTGTGATGCGTCGACGGATCTCGTCTTCGCATCCTCCACTGTTAGTAATAACGGAGCCTAAGTGATTAAATTGCGTGACCACTTCGTAACCTGCCATGTGTCATCTCTGCTTGGTTGTTTCTGGTTCTATCGACTATCATCACTTTGGTTTTCTGCATATTTATTTTCAAACCCTATTCCGTACTCACCGTGTACTTTCTTTCTCCTATCGTTGCTCCACCTTGCCATTCCTCAAAAACTTGACGCATAATATGTTCACACTATATATTGAATAGAATAGGGGATATTATGCATCTCTGTCGAACTCCAGATTTTAATTTTTGAAGTTTTTCGAAACCACCTTATTAACTCATTAGCAATATTATTTACATATAGTTTTTGTAATAAATAGATTAGATGTTCTGGCGTTCCCATTTCTCTAAGTATATGCCACATTTTATCCCATTTTACGGTATCGAAGGCCTTGGAATAGTCAACAAAGCATAAATATGTTACTATGTTAAACTCTCGAGATTTTTCGATAATTTGACGAATATTAAGAATAGGTTCTCTTGTTCCTCTACCTGGGACGAATCCGCATTGTTCTTGGGGAATTTGTGGTAAGAGAATTGATTTTAGTTTTTTATTGATGATGGTTAGAAGTACTTTGCTCGCGTGTGATATCAATGCTACTGTACGGTAGGTAATTACTGCAATCTGTCGGTGAATCTTTTTTATATATGGGAATAAACGTGAGTTTACCCCAGTCATTTGGCCACTTTCCGGTATTGAAGATCTCATTGCAAATTCTAAGCATTTCTTCCGTCCCTAATTCTCCCATTTCTTTGAGTGTTTCAGCTGTTTTTATAACGAATAACGCATAACGAATAACACATAGCAAATAACACATAGCGAAGTGTGGTGCCGCCATGGCATCTCTAGTATCCGGGTATCCGGTCGGTAACATAAGAGTTAAACGGCCTTAATACAACTCTTAATTTTATAGTCAACTCAACTTATACAAGAGTATCCGACAATTGGTTTATTAAATTTTAACTATTTCACATATTTATTTTTAATAATATTAAGTATGTTTCCAAATATTTTCATTTTTAATATAGTTATTAAATAAATATTAACTATTATAATATGTCACGATTATATTTATTTAATTTGCACTTTATTATCTATAAAAACCCAAAATAAAAATAGCTATTCTATTAATAATGATGTTAATAATTAATTTGGTCATTGACTTAAACTAGTCGATGTTGTCATCTAAAATAAAATTATATCTTATCCTTTTTGAATGAATATAATTTTATTCAAGTATCAATTTGACATTTTCGAATATGGTATTTGTTTTTGTATCGATTTATAAATAATTTAAAAGCAAAAATATTCAAGGAACAACAAAATGTTTTCCCGTATATAACAATTTCATTTGGATTTTAAAAAGCGATATATTGTTATAATGCCTGATTGGTTAGAAATATATGATTTCTCTTTGACAAAGGATAGATACACAACGTAAAAAGAGCAATACAATTACTAATTTGTAACTTTACAATATAAATGATTTGGTTAATTTTTTTGTAGTTTTTTGAAACGAATACTAATCACTTACGATCATACTTGACTGTCGAATATTTGCTTATAAGTGAAAAGTAAAACCACGATTTGTGGGGTTTATTTCCCTGTTCTTGTCATATTCACTATTAATACTCAGTGATTATAATAGCTCATAATTTTATTATCTTCCTTTAAGGAAATTTAGGATGCTACGCCACTTCAGTTCATGATCATATTTTTCAGTGTTATGTATCCCTATTTTGGTAAACTTAGATTACTTTAGTTACGATAATTTGAACGCGACTTTTCTTCATTAAATTTATTTACTGTTTCCTTTTTCTAATTTGAGCATTTTCAGACACAAATCAATTTGCTATTTTGTATCGGTAAATTAAGTCAGAACTCAAGTTTTTTTTATCATTGGTTAACTCTAATAACCTTCGAAATAATGAAAGTTTACTCATGTGATGATATTGTATTCATGTTCCAGTAAGCTTTTATTTTTGAAGTACATTAAATTACATTTTGTAATGGTACTTTGAATAATAAAGTATTTTTATGCATTCAGTGAATGGCATTCATAATTATTTATTAAAAAATGCATTTTTTTCAGGTAGTACAAAAGGACAGTAACGTAGTATGCGTGGCCATAGCCGGTCGATGTATCGCAGGGCTTGCCAGCGGCTTAAAAAAGAAATTCCAGACGTACGCCGGATTCTGCATTCCAGCGATCTTGGAAAAATTCAAAGAGAAAAAACAAAACGTCCTTACGGCATTGAGGGACGCCATCGACGCTGTGTATTTAACGGTAAGCTATTTTTAAAGTCATTCGGAATCAAAGCGAATTTTACTTTTTATCGTTATAACGTGGTAGATGGCATTGTAACGAATCCGTGACTATATGGAATTCTTTCGATCAGAGACGTACCCAATTAATCTCAAGAGGACATATAATGTTTCTAAACCTTCAATTATCGCATTCAAAAATATCTTAAAAGTACACTCAGGTGCAAAAAAATCGATCCATTCTTTATTTCTTATTTATTTGAAGTTGTATAATTTTAGAGACATTAAATTACGTATGTAAATTTAGGTGTACCCTCGTATACGAGAAATAAAATAATATTTTTAATATTGCTTTTTATATTTCTTAAAACAAATTGGTATTTCAGGTTTTTGGCAAAAAGGGTCTGAAGCAAGTAGATATTTATTGAATGTTGTTTTTAATTCAACAACCATACTAGTGTAGTGATTTTATTTTCAAAACGTGTTATATTTTTATTTAATTATCCTTCCTAAATGTCTCTAATTCCGACAGATGCTGCAGGGGCGGTGACTTTAGTTCAAGATGGTCGTAGCCAATATTATGCAGCTGAAATGTTGGGTGTTAGTCGATCTTCGGTTCAAAGACCAGTTCGGCATTTTAGCGACACCGGTAACTTCACAAGAAGACCAGGATCAGATCGTAGAAGGGTAACATGCTAAAGAGATGATCGATTTCTGGTCTCATCATGTTTGAGAAATCGGCATCTAACTTCAGTTGAACTGGCAAATCGTCTGAGCGAAGTGAGAAATGTGGATGTAAGCAGATGGACAGTTCGTCGACGACTTGTAGAAGGTAATTTATTATCCAGAAGGCCAGCCCAATCTCCAATACTATCCATAGAACATCGCAGAGCTCGCCTTGCTTTGGCAAGAGAACATGAAAACTGGAGTGATGCAGATTGGAGCAATGTATTGTTCTCAGATGAGTCCAGATTTTGTCTAAGGTCACCACACGGCCGAGAAAGGGTTTGGAGAAGACATGGAGAGCGATATTTTCAATGTAATATTGCGGAAAGAATAAGTTATCGGGGGAGCTCCGTTATGGTTTGGGCTGGTATCAGTTCAGAAGCCCATACTGATTTAGTTATTGTAGATAGAGGTTCTATGACTGCTGCAAGATACATAACAAGTATTTTAGATCAGCATGTGGTACCTTTTGCTCCTTTCATTGGACCTAATTTTATTTATATGGACGACAACGCGCGTCCTCACCATGTTAGAATCGTCAACCAATATATAGAGGAGGTGGGAATTGTCCGTATGAACTGGCCAGTTTGCAGTCCCGCTTTCAATCCCATAGAACATCTATGGCATATGATGGGAAGACGTCTTCGAGCACGAGTACCCCGTCCAAACAACTTGGCTGAACTTACAGCGGCTCTTCAAGAAATATCGGACCAATTGGATCAATTTGATATCCAGAGGTTAATTACTTCAATGCCTAGATGTGTACAGGCTGTTATAAGGGCCCGAGGGGGAAACACTAGATATTGATTTATTATCAATGTTTTTCTTAATTTCAGAAAGTTTTGAATATTCTTGTATTTTTGAGTTTTGGCGTATGTCTCTATAAATAAATGATTTTTTTGGATAATCTGTAAAAAATATTTTAATCTAACATATACTTTTACATATATACCTGATTTAAAACTAATACCTTCAAACGTTTTCTTTTTTCAGCAAATAATACCCATGGATCGATTTTTTTGCACCTGAGTGTAGTATAAACGATTTACAGACTAAATTAATTCTTTTCTTTTTCATAGTGCCTTTGTGAATACTTATATACATAGCTCAACAGGCCCTACAGACCAATGGCTTGGAATTTTTCCACTGTTTTCCTTCATTTTCTTCTGTTCATGGCCGCAGTTCTCCAATTTGTTATTCCAATTGTTTGTAGGTCTTACAAGCTTCTAACCACTTTTTTCTTGGTCGTCCTCTTCTCCTCTTTCTTTCCTCCCCTCTCAACAGCGAGGGGCTTATGCCCACCTTCCATCAGCCATTCTCGCAAGATGGCCTAACCATCTAAGTATCTTTGACCTGACTATCTGGCTAATTTTTGGTTTCCCGTACAGCTCTCCTATCTCTGCATTGTTTCGCTTCCGTACAGGACTGTGGGTTGGATCACTATTCGATATAATCTCAATTTTGACTCTCTGGAGATGTTTTTTGCTTCGTAGTTTGTTTAGAGCTCCAGACCGTCTTTCTTCCTCTAGAAATCCGCTTCTCAATTTCTTGACTTTATTCTCCCCTTTACTTTTTAGGGTTGCTCCTAGATACTCAAACTTCGTTACCTTTTTGAAGCAATAATCTTTACTCTCGTTGTTTGTGGTAGTCTTCAGTTATGTGTCTTCATATGTGGTCTGCCCAATTTCCATATATTTTATTTTTTGCTAATTAATAATCAGTCCATCCTGTTTAGCCTTTGCTTCAGAGTTAGAAAATCCTCAGCAGTTTCACTTCAGTTCTTACCATTAACACTACATCGTCCGCAAAGTTTGTAAATACTTATCACTGTTAATACTTTTTACTTTATTTTGATTCTGAAAGAAACATGTCTTCTTATGTCAACTTTTTGTCACTTTTGTCAACTCCCAAGACTTTTTTTTTAATAATTTACAAGTTTTTATATATATTACAGACAAATCTTGAAGCGATATTAGAAGATGTTGTGGAAGCCCTTAACAATAAAAACCCCTCAGTTAAAATGGAAACATCACTGTTCTTGGCAAGAGCATTTACAAAAACGGTTTCCACCACCGTTAATAAAAAATTACTGAAAGCGCTAACAGGTGTATTAACCAAAACGATAAACGAATCAGGTAAGTGCTGAAAACTCACATCATTATTTTGATATATCCTTTTTTCCTTTGTATCTCAATTGACCATTATTTTTCATATATTTTTTCTTTCGTATTTCTTAGTCCAATGAAGTATGTTTGGTGTCCAATGTTTCTTATTCATTATCTATCTAATTATTATAATTTTTTCATAGATCCAGCTGTCAGAGAAGCATCTGCAGAAGCCTTGGGAACACTAATGAAGCTGGTAGGAGAAAAAACGATCGGTCCATTTTTGGTTGAATTAGAAAAAGACAATCTAAAAATGGCGAAGATCAAAGAGTTCTGTGATAATGCGGTCATTGTTGTTAAGGCTCCTGGAGCAAAGAAGGAACGACCGGCCGCAGCTGCTGCTAAACCGGCTCCTGCCAAAACGGCCAAACCAGAGGCCAAAAAACCTGCTGGTAAGTTGACTTTTGTAGATTGTAGAATTATTCCTTTTTAAGATTCGTAATTATTTAATCTATTATTTAAAATCGGCCTATAAGACAATTAGAATTGATGGTGCAAGTAACTAAGAAAGCTCTTTTAGCTACTTAAACCGTTTGAAATCACTCTATTCTGATTCCTTTGTAATAATTGCACAAACTTGTAATTACTCCTACCACAGAAGGGAGCCTACTCTTTTTCAGATAATTAAGATATTTGAAATAATACATTTGGTAAACGTTTGCCATGCTATCATAGAGATATAGGGATCGTTTAGTAGCGCAAATGTTAATTTCAAATTTAAAATGATTATAAAGTATTGAATCAACAACTCATTTCTAATCATTTCATTTCTACATGTTCAGAAAGCTCAATTCTGAATGGTCAGATCAGACAGAACGGTTTATAAAAGTTTTCTTATCATTATTTACAACACTTTTATTCGTCTTGCCTTATATCCATGAAATCTTCAGAAGTCTCTGTAATATCCACATTTCGAAAGCTTCCATTCGACTCGTTCTGTATACTCCTAGAGTCTATGTTTCGACACCGTACAATAAACGTAATTTTGATGAAAGATTGTCAATCCATAATTGGCGCGGTCGGCGCGGTTGACGATACTTTTTCCGCCATTTTTTGATTGTATTTCTTGCTATTCCACTCAGCCTGGTCTCCTCCGATCTACTTATGTGATTATTCCATTCTTTTTTCTGTTTAGTACCCTGTACTAAACAGAATCTTCTCTGTTTCCAGTAGCCTTTATATTGTGGCTATATCAGGTCTTGCTTGAAGACTAATAATGACAGGCATATGTCACTATTGGTCGTATACGGGCTTTATAAATCCTTTATTTCATCTTATTGTTTAGTATATTTTTATACTCGACCTTTTACTTCTCCCCAGATCTCCATAACTGGATAGTGTAATCCAAGATATTTTATTTCCTTGATCAATACTGACGCTATTGCTAATCGTGTGCATAAGTGTGTATTTTTTCTTTTTTGTTCCCCATTCTGTATGCTCTTTTTTTGAGCTTTTGATGACTTCATCCATGATTAAATGGAAAAAAATAGACCTTAATGCCCCCCTGTCGCATTTCGGTGCCTGTGTCTTTAATTTCCGGAAATGGTCCATTTATTGTGACTTCCATCTTGTTGTTTTGGTAGATGCTTTCAATATTTTTTATATCCAAGCCCCCTTAGGTTTTTGTCTCTACGGGACCGCTTAATGTCCACAAGGCAATTGCAGACCAATGGTTTGGAGATAATGGAAGGACTATTACAATACGAACTGTTTATCGGCGGATCAGAAGTTTTGGATTTACTTCACACGACAAGATCCTCAATTTTCTACGGAAAGGCACGTGTATCACACTGTTGGAAATATGATATGGGGGATATTGCTTATGGAAGCAAGTCACTGGTGTTCATCAAAGGTAACATTATCGGCGTGAGTTACATCCAAGAGATGTAACCATTATTTTCTAACAAGATAATGCGCGACCAATTGTTGCTTTGGCACCGTAGATCTTCCTATCTTTCACCCATTGAACACGTCTGGGACGTTATGGGAAGAAGATTACGCCGTTTACTTTATCCTTCACAGACTCTAGCGGCACGAGGTATAAGCAGCCTGAATACTATACCTTAAGACAAAAAAGATTATCTCATTGGGAGTATGCCCAGACATATTTCTGAGTACAGACGACATCGTGAAGATCGTGGATGTCCCATCATCCAGACTTGAAGATCCATTACTTAACTTATACCTCTTCTTCGTATTCCCCACCCTATCTATCTTGTGCAACTCTCATCCAGTTTTTATTTAGCTTTCTTAAATCGTCAGTACACAATGTAGATAGAACGACGGACACTTCTCTTGTCTTACCTTAGTCTCCATTCCAATAATCTCTTTCCCATCGCCTATTCATTCTAGTTACGTCTTTCGCTCATCTTCATTTTAATCTGGAGGTCTAACATATTATTATTTTATACACATGTTCACCTGGTTGAATTTTGACATGTATACAAAAGAGTGTAATGAATTCTGCATTACTGGGTGTTCTTTTATCTACGCCACTTTTAGTAGTTAAATTTTCTATATACTAACAAGGCAACTGCTTCTTTGGCAACAACACTGTAGATTGTCAAGAAATTATCTAGCATATTTTGACCCTTTGAAATAAAGGTTATAATAAAATAAAAATAAAAAAGTTAAGGCTGGATATTTAAGTGTTAGCTTTATTCGTTGCCTGTTAATAAAGTCTGAACACAGTTTTTAACGTTTAACCATTTTAAGATATTCACATTTCTTATCTCGTGTAGAAGCTATTACAAAACTATCGTAATAAGATTCTGTAAATATGTAGTATAAAGCAGTTTATGTTGTTTTAATTTTTTACTTGCTTTTTAAAATTATGTGCATAGAATTATTTTAAAACATTTATTTATGTCACATTAAACATAAAAACTTCATATTTAAGTCAACAGATTACATGATATTAAACAGGGTGAGTCATAAATAATTCTAATTAAATTTTTACACCCATTATTGTTGAGTCAATATTTGTTTTTTGCTTTTGAACATACAGTTACAATTTAGCGTATTATTTAAAACTCATCATGTATGCATAAGTGTCGCTAAGTTTATATTAAAATAAAAAATATTCCAGTCTAGTTTATATCTACCGTACTAAAGAAATTTAATTTAATCCTAAAAAAAAGCGTTCTATGCACATAACAGATGTACGTATTTACTTTTTTTTTGGTTTGCTTTAATGTAGATTTTCAGTAGCACTTTTTATTTTTTGCACAATTAGTAACAGCAAAGAAGAAACCAGAAATATCTTCAGGTACAGCCACAGTGGTTAGATCGAAAGGGCCTAAAGGTTTATCGAAATCTGCCTCACAAAATGTTGAAAGAGAACTAGGCGATGAAGAAGCTGAGGGAATTGTTAGCGATGTCATATCTGCTAATGTTGTTTCGGACATTGGCAGCACCAACTGGAAAGCAAGGTTAGTATTATCTTTTTTTTTTATAATATACTGTTTAACTATAACACTGAATCGAAAAATAAAACTATTTACTGTTTAACATAATATACAAAACGTTATTCAAGAATAAATACTGGTTTTCAGTATTCCCAATAGTGCCCTTAAATCAATACATTTATTAACAGTTTTTGTGTATCGCTATAATCATTTTAACAAATTAACTGTAATTTATATCCAAAATGTCAGAATTTTTTTTAATTGTATTTTTTTAATGTACAATGTTTATTTATTTTTTACAACTCCAAAGCTTAATCAGAAATTTAAAAAAAAACTGTCAAACGTTTTCATAGAGTAAGTCATTGTAAAAAATCGTAATTGGAGGAATTGAGCTGTGTATAAAAATTTCCTGTATTATTTTACGCTTTCACATGTTTTTCCATTTATGATGTGTAAAATGCTGGATTGTCAACTAGCGTTATTTAAATGTAAATTCTACACGATTTTTTTCGATGGCCCTCTACTCTTCTCTTTAATTGTCGCTTATGTAACAAACATTTATATTTTAGATTAGCAGCTGCAGAACAACTTTTAACAGAAATAAAAGGCTTAAACTCTCCCTCGGTACCAACTCAAGCGATCGTAAAATTCCTCGCTAAGAAGCCCGGTCTTAAGGATACCAACGTCCAAGTACTTAAAGCTAAAATAGAAGTCATCAAATACTTAGCCGAAAATACGAAATTCACAATAACGACAGCTAGTTGTTGCGTGCCAGACCTGTCAGAAAAGTTTTCGGATGCCAAGAACGGTGCCGCCGTCGCTGAGACGTTAAGCGCCATAGCGGAGGCCACTAGCTTTGGACAAGTATCCGATATGGTTCTAGATTTTGCCTTCGGACAAAAAAGTCCGAAAGTTCAACAGGAGGCTTTAACTTGGTTGTCAGGGGCTATAAAGGAATTTGGATTTTCGTAAGTATAATGATTTGTACACAAAACGCAGTAGTAGATAAGTCGGCGTTGATACACAGATTTGTATCATATTCCTCATCTCTTCCTCTATCCTATTAAATTTACAAATACACTAGTATATAACATATTCACTGTGTTATAAGATGAGGCGACATAAGGCCCCACGTTGGGTGCCAATATTACATTAAAATTTACTATTTTTATTTTTGCTGGGAATAAGCAACAATGTTACTTTAAAATATGTTTATTTTGACGTTTGGATTTATACTTGTTCCGAGGCATGATCCTGTTTCTATGAGCTGTATGGTTTTAAAGTCTATCAGTAGGGTGCTAACCTGGCTTGAGACCCCCTCCTCCTTTATCCGGGCTTGGGACCGGCAACAGTTCTGTCGAGCTACTCGATCCACCCAACAAAACTGCAATATTGATAGCCCAAGATGAAGATTGTCTGCAAAAACTGGACCACAGATTTAACATAAGAGCAAAAGAATTTAAAATGACAATTTCATCTCAGAAAACTAATACAATAGTAGTCAGCAAAGAACCAACCAGATGTCAAATAGAAATTGATGGCATCAGTATTGAACAAGTAATGGAAATAAAATATCTGGGAATTACACTGTCTAGCTATGGAGACCTGGACAAAGAAGTGAGAGATCAAGTACAAAAAGCAAATAGACTGGCACAATGCCTTAATAACACTATATGGCGAAACAGACACATTAACACTGAGATGAAGTCAAGAATGTATAAAGCCAGTGTAAGACCAATAATGACACAGGAAACGGCGGAAATGAGAATACTGAGAAGAATTACAGGAAATACGCTGGGAGATCGAAAGAGAAGTGAAGACAGAAGAGAATGTAACGTTCTTCTTCTTCAGTGCCTTATCCGGTCCGGATGTTGGCGATGATCAAGGCTATCATGATTTTGTTGACTGCTTTGCTAAACAGCTCCGCGGAGGTCATTCCAAACCATTGTCGGAGGTTTTTCAACCACGTGATACGACGGCGTCCCGGTCTCCTCCTGCCAAATACTTTACCCTGGATAATGAGTTGAAGAATTCTGTCTTGGCCATTCAAAAGAACGAAAAAACATACATAAAAAATTAGTATTTAAAACTCAGCCAAAAATTATTAGCATAACCTAAGAAATTATTGAAAATGTTAATGATTTTTCCTAGGCCTAATTTTCAATATAAAAATTTGAAAAAAAATCAGGCTATTTTGTATTCGAAAGATACATCTTCATGAATTTCTTCAGATTTTTTAAAGCAAAATTGCGTCCAAAAAAAAAATAAAGTCGAAAAAGCTTTTTTTTTAGATTTAAGAGGTTCTATGGCCTCTGGGCAGCTAAAAATTTGTATGAAGTCATGTTTTTATATGCTTTATTGAAAGCACAAGTCGCGGTGCTGATCGGTGCGGGGGCACTTTTGACCATCTTGTCCCGCTATAGCCTTTACACATTGGAGGTATTTCATACCTAACGACGATATAATGGTAGCGCAATGTTTTATATCTTTCGGAATTTATTGTTGTTTACAAAATAATGGAGCACAAATTATAACTATTTTTTATTTGCAGCAATTTGAACGTCAAATTTCTAATCGACAACTGCAAGAAAGCTTTGAGCTCCACGAATCCAGCAGTAAGGCAAACGGCCGTCTCGTTGTTAGGAATTATGTACCTATACATGGGTGCGACTCTAAACGTATTTTTCGAAAACGAAAAGCCGGCACTACGAGATCAAATCAACGCTGAATGTGATAAGTATGAAGGCGAGAAGCCTCCTCCCCCAACAAGAGGTAAGCTGTATATAGGCACAAAATTATGTAATTATGCTTCGACCAGCAATGTGTATAAATGTGTATACGCTCATGACTAAACGACTTGAGTGCACTGCTGGACATAGACATGCTTTGTTTTTTTCTTTTTGTTTAAGTCACAGCTAACTGTAGATAATGTATATTCTATAAAAGTGAACGTGTTCGATATAACAGAGCTATACTTTGTATTTACTATTACAATTTTTTTTTTCAGAATGTGATCTGAACGAATAAATTTTTTAAGTGACAGATTTTAAAGAAGATTTTGAAATTTTAGAATCGATTAGTCTTCTATCTTGTTACGTTTCCTTTTAAAAGTCATATTTTGATGTTAAGGTTTTCAATTTTGTAAGCATTAATGCAGTTTTGTGAGAATAGGAAGCTAATAATAATAAATGCGTTATTTAAACTGTATATATATATATATATATATATATATATATATATATATATATATATATATATATATATATATATATATATATATATATATATATATATATATATATATATATATATATATATATATATATATATATATATATATATATATATCCAGGCATCATCCAACAAACTAAAGACAAAATTATAGTGCTAGTCAAAAGTCCGTTCCCCCCTCGTATCTTTTGAACAGTTATTGTATCCTATTTCTAAACTCTTGCCGTACTCGTTCAAATGTGTCGGGGGAAATTGCCCTACATTCTTCACCAATTCGTTATTTCAAAATGTCAACATTGTCGGGTGCTGTAGCGTAAACTTTAGATTTCAAGTATCCCCACAGAAAAAAATCTAATGGTGTGAGGTCCGGTGGACGAGCTGGTCATTCTATCGTACCTCGTCGTCCAATCAATCTACCACGATATTCCTCATCTAGATAACGTCTTACTGCACCATAATGGTGTGCAGGAGCACCATCTTGTTGAAACGTTATTTCCAAGTTGCCGAATTTATCTGGATTATCCTCCAGAATTTCAAGTATTAACGGTTCAATTGCATTTTGTAACATCTACAAATACACTTCACCGGTTAAGTTAGTATTGAGAAAAACAGGTCCAACTATGTGGTTTCCCAAAATAGCCAAACATTTATTTTTTTTTTGGAAATTGAGTATGTGTTTCACGAAAGACGTGAGGATTCGTGTCACTCCAATACCTCACATTGTGTGTGTTAACATTTCCATTGAGAGAAAAAAGTACTTTCGTCACTAAAACAAATTGTTTTTATGTAATCGGGCTGTTGGTTAATTTTATTGGACATATTTTCACAGAATTCTAGTGTTCGGTCGGGATCATCAGCTGAAAGTTGGTGGTACAATTTTTAATTTGTATGGATGAAATTTGTTTTCAGCCAACACTCGGTGTACTGTCTTTTGACTGATTCCATAGATAAATGCAACTTGGGCTGTAGAAGCGGAAGGGTTCACTACCATTTCTTAAATTATGTCAATTTTTTTGTCATCACTAATTGTTGGTCGACCAGATCGTTTGACATCTTGAACACTACCTCTTTGTTTAAAGTTCCGAAGAAGCTTCCTCAAATAAGCTCTTGATGTAGGGCGATCGAGGTACCTTTCATTAAAAAGACGTTCTGCTGATGGAAATTATTTTCACGTTCACCAATTATTAACACAGCTGCTACTTTGTCGGCTACAGTACGTACCATTCTGCCTTTGTAAAAATTTAAACGTCTTTCAAACGAGGTATCACTTGCCATAAAGTCCTATTTAAAATTAGCTGTCACAGTGGCACTGTAACGTCATCTGTCATTATTACGTCACTTGTTATGACTAGTTAAGAAGCCCTCGTCTGTTTATTAACCCTCCAAATTTCATTATTATAAGTATATAAGTATAACCATTCAAAAGATACGGGAGAGGAACGGACTTTTGACTAGCACTGTATAATAAACTGAATAGGCTAATTTGATCAACTCTTAACACTCATTTAAAACACAAGACACTGGAGCTGATATTATTTTTGATCATAAACTTCGATCTATATTATTAATAAGCTATTTACTGAAATCATTTATTCGTATCGTGTGAAATCCTGAATATCAGAAATTGAAGACAGTAATTTATTATAAACAAATGATAACCATTCTTTTCTTTATAATATAACTGAAAGATAATGCAAAAATTAGGTCTAAGAAAATTCTAACTGAAAAGAAAAGATACCTGAGCGATATAAATACCACTAGAAGTACAACAAGAGTACATATTGTCATCTTCATACTATTACCAAGAGGGAAGGAAGGGCCTAGAACACTACGGCCACTTATCCATTCCCACGATGCCTTACAGAGGGACTTCGATTAACCAATTCGAAGTGCTCTCTGCGTAGATTCCATCTTTGACGGATTATCATTAATTCTTACATCGCTAATGAAATAATTTTTAAAGGTGAAAAGAGTCCAGCCAAGAGTCTAGGTTCGTAAAACAGGAGCAGAGCCCCGGCAAAGGGCTCCCAGGGTACAGAAGACCCTGTATGGGAGCCGAATCAAGACTAACCTGTGACTTAAAAATATCTCATATTTATACATTTCCTTTTGTGTCGATATGGGCATTTTCAGATCAGTTGGCCAATAGTGAAAATTGTAGAGGTTTTAAAGAAATAGTATTTAAAAAATCCTTTATAAAAGGTATATATATTCTAAAAATGCCCTTTCGGGTTACATTACAGTATTTTTCGGACTAATAAGTCCATCATCAGTGCTGTTACCAGGTGTACATGAGTGAAGCAACTAAATATGTTTGTAAAAACCCTTTAAATGATGTTAACTTTGTTGATCAATTTAAATGATATTGTAGTTTTAAACATATTTACATCATGGCAACGCAAGACTCACAGGAGTTGCTAACCCAAGAGAAGGTGTTTCTATAACATACATACGTTTCTATATATTACGAGCGGCAAACTTATTTGAAATTCATTTAATCTAAATATAATATCATTGTCTACTTGCAGGTATATCTAAATAATTGAAATTAAATTCGGTAATTTGTTTGTGGTGTACCAAAAATTTTAAAACCCCGAATTCCTTTTTAGGTGTGGTGAAGTCAGCAAGCACAGACAGTCTAGATGTGGTAGAAGACGACGAGCCAGAACAAGTAAATATCCAAGATCTCATTCCCAGAGTGGACATCAGCAGTCAAATAACTGATACTATTCTAACAGAACTAAGCGATAAGAACTGGAAAGTGCGAAATGAGGCCGTGGCCAAAGTGGCAACTATAATTAGCGATACTAAATTCATAAAATCAAATTTAGGTGATTTGCCCCAAGCTTTAGGTGTTAGGTTAACAGATAGCAACGTCAAAATTGCTATGTCGGCGTTAGCGCTTTGTGAAGCCATTGCCAAGGCCATGGGACCACCGTTTAAACAGTATGTCAGGGCATTCTTTCCAGGAGTGTTACAGGGTAAGCCATTTCAACAAAATGTATATATATATATATATATACATATATATATATACATATATATATATATATATATATATATATATATATATATATATATATTTTATTTGTTTGTTATTAAGGTTTGGGAGATAGCAAGGCTGCTTTGAGGGCTGCGGCACTGGAGACTATAAATACTTTTACCGAGCAATGTGGTTACAAGGAATTTTTCGACGGTGAAATGATCGCAGATGCGTTGAAGTCTGGTTCTCCCGCACTAAGAATTGAACTTTGGAATTGGCTGGCCGAAAATGTTCCAAAAAGTAAGTTGATAAATTAATGTTTATATCGAAGATCAATACATAAAATATTTTGTTTAATTCACTTGTACAGCTATAGTCTATTCACTGAACATACACGTATAATTCAAATAAATAAAATTCTCAAAAAGGCGTAACTTATTAATAATTAAAAGAAGTACGAATTCAATAATAACATTAGTTATACAATGTGTCCCTAATTCACCGTAAAAAACAAGAATCGTTTATTTAATATATTTACACTTATTAGGATCGGCCAGCGGTGAATTGAAAGGAGGCATTTACCTCATCGGCCCTTATGCTAACGCCAGAAGTCGGTGGGCGTTCAAAAGTGTAGAAAGCAAGGGTACTTTACCCTCTTCTCGTTGACAGAAAAAAAAGGAATATAGAATTTGATGAGATAATAAGGGCAGGCTCAGTAATCGGCCATGCATTGAAACGTGTATTGAAAAAACCCTAGGAAATAAGAAAAATACTTCTATAGTTTGTTTCAACAAATGGGGCTAAAAAAATAATTAAATTTACTACAATCGTGGGTTTTTCACTACTGAAACTATACTTAAAACAACTTTAAAGGTTAATCAACAAGGGTCTACATTGGACACCAAAACTACTCTGACCAAATCATAGCGTCTGGTCTTATTTATACGTTTATCCAGTCTAATTTAAGGTAAGATATTTTTATTAGGTACTTCCCTATATGGGAACTTAACACTTGGTGTCGTCACATCTTGGTACAGCACTAAAAAAATTTTGAGGGACAGAAAAATGAAACGCTACAATACAACTAATGCTCGCTGTTACCTAATTAGAGGAATGAGCCTAATGCTCTTACACCAATCGTTAATTCTAATTAGCGACGTGGAGCCTTAAATCTCCACGTTTAACGATTTGTAATCTATTTTTACTTTTTTTTCGTAAGCAGATTGGTAACCGCGCTATAACCTTTTTTTTACTTCACAACATAGAAACCCAAAGAAATTGCCTAAACATATTATTTCATTTTTTCCAGTTCCCCCTAAACAGATACCAAAGGAAGAGTTAGTCGTGTGTATACCTCACCTTTACAGCAATTTGGAGGATAGAAACGCCGACGTTCGAAAAAATGCACAGGAAGCAATTTTAGGTATTATGATACATTTAGGGTATGAAAACATGGTTAAACAAACCGAAAAATTGAAACCTGGTTCCAAAACTGTCATTGTGGCGGCATTAGAAAAAGTGAGACCCAACTTACCAGTCAAACCATTACCTACAAAAAAGCAGGCTCCAGAAAAAGAGGATAAGGTAGTGAGAGGAACAAAACCTGTTGCTAATGCTAAAAATGCCGTCAAATCTAAGGTAAATATGTATTGTATAATATACACATATGTCCAAAAGTTTGGAATATTGGAATATTTCATCTTTTTATTGATTTTTATATATAAAATCTTCTGAATAGTTAAACATCATTTTGTTTCAATTCTCAACAATACTAAATAAATCTCAAAACCAGATAAACGATATGCGAAAAATATATTTATTTTCTTGGAGTGTAAAACTTACATTTAAAAATAAATTGGTATAGAAAAAATAATTTTTAATAAAACTAATAATAGGTATTTCCTCCATTGGCCTGTATGCAAGCCTGTAGGCGATTTGGCATACTGCCGATTAACTGGTCGAGCTGGGCTTGCGGAATTCTATCCCATTCTTCACGAGCAGCATCTTTAAGTTCTCGAAGTGTAATAGGGTGATTGTTTCGCTTCTTGATGCGTGTTTTGAGAATGTCCCAAGCATATTCAATAATGTTCATGTCGGGGGAATTCGAGGGCCACTGTAATGTAGATATTCCTTCTTCTTCAAGAAAATTCTGTACTGCTGATGTTCGATGAGGAGGTGTGTTGTCATGCATAAACACAAATTCATCACCTACTGCCCCTCGGAATAGACGTACGACAGGATTTAAAACTTCCTTGATGTATACAGCACCAGTGACTCTTCTCTTCAGAACCAGCAGTGACGTCCGTGTACCACTCATAATACCACCCCAAACCATAATACTGCCACCTTCAAATGGGACACGCGGTTTAGCTGTTTCTAGTGGGGCTTGTCGTCCTGGGCCCTCCAAACCAGTGTTCTTCGCGAATCAGATACCAAGTCAATTTTTGACTCATCATAGAACATCACGATATTCCAGTTAGGATCATGATGCACCATTTCTCTAGCCCATTGCAACCTTACTATTTTGTGTTGGTAGGTTAGTTGAGGAACACGTAGCGGTCTTCTACGATACAAATTTACCGCATTTAGTCTGCGTGCTATTGTTTGCCGTGAAATATTCAGTCCTTGAAGCCTAGAAACTTCTCTGGATATACCACTTTTGTAGATTCCAGACGATTTCTACGAGCTATAAATGTTATTTGCCGGTCTTGTGCTGCTGTTGTACATCGATTTCTACCACTTCTGGGACGATTCTTGACGTCATTTGTATCTTGGAATTTTTTTCAATTTTCGATACAGCACTCTAAGTAACATCAGCAATATTCGCGATATAACTTTGACTAAAGTCCTGTTGTAACAAAGCAATTACTCTGGATCTGTCAAAATGAGATATCACGTTTTTAGGCATTTTTAAACGGCTCAATTCAAATTTAAACAAAGACTGAAATAATGTGTAAATACGCTAATCAGTTGAATGTGATCAAAATCATACAAAAACGATTTAAATTTTTTATCATTTTCATTTAAAAAACCCTCTACAATGAATATCAACAACAGTTTTAAAACCACCATAGGCGTAGATATATTATTTGTACGTATTCCAAACTTTTGGACATGTGTGTATGTATAATATTGTCTGTGTGCATAATTTATTTAATATTGGAAAAGAAACTGACAAATTATTTTATCCGAGTTATAGTGTCATAGTTCTTCTCAAAAAAATTGTATGTCAATGATTATTGCTTAAAGAAAATCAACATATTACATCATCAAATATGTTCATAATATTCAAAAAGCATTACTCCAGTCGTCAGAGACGAAAATGCCACTGCACTGAACCTCTAAAAATTATACGAACAAGCTGACTTTTGCTGAGAATGTCAATTTTGGGACCCCAAAAATATGTAAAAAAGTTTACTACTCCTATCTCTGGGCTTTCCCCTAAAACCCCTCCTCGTAGGGGCGGGGGAGCGGAAAATATCGATTTACCAAGAATCTGTACACCGTAGAAAAAAATGTTTCAAATAAAAAATGTAACAGATAATTTTGAAACAATGAAGCGACCGGCGGTTTTGAATTTCAGATACGTTGGTGGTTCCTCTTCTCTCTCGCCTGTTCCTCTCACCTCATCTCTTTCGTCTTCCAGATTTTCTTCTTCTTTCTCTATATTAAGTGCCTGATAAAAGTATTCCACCCATCTATTCAACACATCTTTCCTTGTTGTTAATAGGGTCACCATTCCGACTTCTGCATTGGTTTGTAGTTGCCTTTTCTGTTGATGTTAACTTTTTTATTGAATGCTCTGAATTCTTTCTCTCTGTTGAAGTTTTCTATATTTTTATAAATCTTCTCAATCTTACTTTCTTACAATATTTCAATTCTCTTTCTTACAATATTTCTCCTTATCCTGCGTGTTTATTGTTTTTTTTTTATTCTTTTGTCTTGTTCTTCTGTATTAATTAATACAATTATAAAACACAATAAAATACCGGAAGAATGGAGAACGAGCGAACTAATTCTACTATTCAAAAAAGGAAATAAAAAAACAGCCAAAAAACTACAGAGGTATAAACTTGTTAAATACTACGCTAAAATTTACAACTAAAATTTTACATGTGCTAATAAATCAGAGGATAACTTTAGCAGATGAACAACAGGGTTTTCGTAGTGGAAGATCGTGTACAAATGCAATATTTGTTATAAAGCAAATGACTGAGAAATCACTAGAGTATAATAGACCAGCATTTCTGTGTCTGATTGACGTAAAGAAAGCGTTTGACAAAGTAAGACTCAAAAGATGTAATCCATTTTCTGTATAATAGAGAAGTTCCCCTAAATATTATAAAAACTATCGAAAACTTCTACCAAAATAACAAAATGAAAGTCAGAATAGATGGACAACTTACAGAACCTAGAAATAGGCAGCGGAATAAGACGATAATATGAAATCATCAAAAGCGTTAACAAAGGAAGAGGATACAGAATGGGAAACAAAGAAATAAAAATACTCTGTTATGCAGACGACGCAATATTGATAGCCCAAGATGAAGATAGTCTGCAAAGACTGGTCCACAGATTTAAGATAAGAGCAAAAGAATTTAATATGACAATATCATATCAGAAAACTAAAACAATAGTAGTCAGCAAAGAGCCAACCAGATGTAAAATAGAAATGGATGGCATCAGTATTGAACAAGTAATGGAAATAAAATACCTGGGAATGCCTCAGAAACAAGACCCGACACAGCCACAACGCAAATGCTACTGGAAACTGCAGAGATGAGAGTACTGAAAAGAATTGCAGGAAATACGCTGAGAGATCGAAAGAGAAGTGA
The DNA here is from genome assembly GCF_040954645.1 of Diabrotica undecimpunctata. NCBI lineage: Eukaryota > Metazoa > Arthropoda > Insecta > Coleoptera > Chrysomelidae > Diabrotica > Diabrotica undecimpunctata. Next base: position 160,152,823 of record NC_092805.1, read on the forward strand.
AGACATTAGAAGGAAATGTAACGTACAGTGTATAAATGAATGGACACAAAATAGAAAAAAAGAATGGCATAACCACAAGCCGAATGGAGGAGACCCGTGTCGTCAAAATAGCAAGAGATAAGTCACCACTCGGCAGAAGAAGTATCGGACGACGAAGAAGAACAATGTATTGGTGACATTATACCACATACAAGTGGAAGAACCACTTGTATGTGGTATGTAGAACATGATAAAAATATGAAATAGAAAGTTAATGCAGGGAATTTATAGATGTGTCCATTCTAATCAAGACTTTGACCAATACTCCTTTTTGGCGTAGTGGATTTATTTTCAACTAAAACAATGTACAATAATTTTGTAAGTACTTACAAATACAAGTTTTGTTTTTTAATTCAAAATGCAATACAATCCTTTCAAATGGATATCAAATTACATGCAATAAATCCTATATATCTAAAACAATAGATCACAACTAAAAAAAGACTCTGAGAAGAACCGTAACACTGAATTTCATTATTAAAAACTTTTATTATAAATCAATTTTTTATTTGTATTTATATATTTATTCATTCTTGTTTTTAGTCTGCGACTACAGCAAAGGCTGCGCCAGCAGCAACTAGCCGCAAGAAAGAAGACGATATTGATACTTCACCATTGTTGGTTGTTAATAATTTGAAACACCAAAGAACCATCGACGAACAGAAGTTAAAGGTTTTAAAGTGGAATTTCACACAGCCGAGAGAAGAATTCGTTGATTTGCTAAAGGATCAGATGGCGGCAGCAAATGTTAATAAAACACTTATGTCTAACATGTTCCATTCGGATTTCAGGTATATTTGTCTGAGTAAAAACAATAATTTTTTCTTTATTTCTTCCTATTTATGTAGAACAAATGTCGTTGTACCGAATTTTCAAAATATTATAGTTGTTCAATCGTTTTTAAAGCCAGAATTTTACATTTTTATTTGTTGCTAATATAAATTATAGTACTGGTACTACGTTCTGATAATGATTTCAGCATATCTTTGTTTTTAATTGTAGATACCACATCAAAGCTCTGGAGTCGCTAACCGATGATTTAGCCGGCAACAGTCAAGCACTTATGTCAAATTTGGATCTTATACTAAAGTGGTTAACATTGCGGTTTTTCGATACCAATCCTTCAGTTCTCCTGAAGGGCCTTGAGTATTTACAATTCGTTTTTAATATGCTCATAGATACAAAATACCGAATGCTGGAAAATGAAGCGTCTGCGTTTATTCCGTACCTCATAAATAAGGTAAGTTGCACATCTTTCAGTAGCAAGTAGGGGAGCACGGGACACAATGAAACACAAATTTGTTTTTTATTTGTCCTGTTTTTGCATGTAGGTATATCAGTTTGAAATGTGTTTTAACGTAACAATTTAGTTTTGTCACACAGAAACACAATTTCCTCAGCCGCGTCCAAACTACAGCTGAGGTTATAACGAAACAAAGATGAATAGTTCTGGTGTCGACCGAAGTGCCACTGACAGTAACAGGTTCTAATTTACCCTCCAGAATTTGAAATACGAACAATGTCTCAAGGTGCTCCGTGTTTCAAAGTCCCCTACTTACTTGGGAACATAACACTTTGATCATTCGTCTCTGTCGACCGTGTCAGTATGAAGTTGGTTCCCTTTACGTTGACACGTAGCTGACTTGACGCTGAACTGTTGATGACACGCCGTGGAACCAAAACGTATATATTAACATACACTGAGCATACCAACAACGAGCAGCGACGACAACATCTTTTGCTTTTATTAGATCTGTCTCTATCTATCGCATTGAAACTCCTCATTCGATCTCTCCCGACTAAAAAGAGATGCTGCTTTACTTACTTGATGTAAGACAGAGACACAACTAACAACGAAGACAAAGATGGTGTCGTCATTACGCTCTACAGACTGCTCGGTCTATGTTAATATATACGTCTATGCGTGGAACGTGATTTTCGACTTGAAACGACATTTTATGTTGACATAAAACTTACATTTGACGTTATAAGTTATTTTACGTCTGGTCAAATTGTACGTTTCACATCGAAAGCTACTTAAAATGTCACGTTTAGCGACAAATCAGCTAACTTCACAATGGAGGGGTCGGATCGAACCAGTCGGCGGTCTCCAAAGGTCAAAGTGTTCTCTTCCCAATTCTGTTCTCAATTTTGCAATTGCATTAAGATGCCACAAGAAAATAGCTTCAGAACAATATATTTTTTATTACTAGACTTACTAACATTAAACTAGACTACTTTAATATTGAAAATTAGTCCCTTTTTTGTTATTGCGAAGTTCAAGAGTTCTTCTGTATCATTCTGTATTTTCGCTGTTTGCAATTATTCTCCAGCACAAGTTGGTGTGTGTTTTGGTTTGTTTATAATTGAACTCCTTTCAAATTCTTTCTCCCCTTAATTTTTTCTTTCCAGTTATGTATATTTATCTTTTTAATGCCATCCCTGACTTGATACTTCCATCTGCACTCCGGTCTTGGTCTAACATTTTCTTTATTAATTCTTCTTCGCCTCTTTTTTGCACATACCCAAACCATTTTAGTCTTTGGGCCTTTATATTTCGAATGATGTCTTTCCGCTCATCAGGTTTTTGTATTATTATTAAATTTAATAATAATTCTTCTTCTTACTTCTTTGTAGGTTGTATTTTGTCATCTTTTTGATAAGGATGTTAACTGTTAGAAGTCGGTCACTGTGAATGGTCTAGCGGATCCATGGTTCATTATTTTCAAACAAAGATTTTGTAATATGTATCCAATAATGCGATATTTGTATTTTTCATAGAATCTGTCCAATCTAATTTCTCTTTTTTTTTTTTTCATATCCATATGCATCGTTTTCTACTTTTTAACTTCTCCCATCTTATTATTTTAAACATCTATACTATTTCCATGGTTTTTCTTTTGGGTGATTAACAAAATTATTACTTTCTCTCAATTTACTTTAGAAATAAAAATATTAAATCCTTTTTTAGATAGGGGATCCCAAAGACTCGGTTAGGAATGGCGTGAAAGCTTTATTAAATCAACTAAATAGACTGTTTCCTGTTAATAAATTATCGACGTATGTGATGGAAGGAGTTAAATCCAAAAACGCAAGACAAAGGGCAGAATGTTTGGAAGTTATGGGTGGTATCATTGAAGATTTCGGTAAGTACTCTTTCCCTTATCTTATTGTAAACCTTAGTATAACACAATTAGTAAGTTAGTGCAGTACGAAAGCCCAAGTTTAACTTGGTATATTCAATTCATTTTAATAAGATTTTCAGAAAAATTTAAATTATTTTAATTTAATCATTTGTTTAACAATATTTCATATTTATTTTTTAGTATTTTTGTTATGGTTAGGATATTCTATTTTTCTTAATTTTTTGTAAACGTTTGGACATTCCGTGAATAAAAAAAAACTATGTATGTATCGAGCGTGTAATGCAATTTGCTCACATTAGTAGAAAATTTCGTTAGTGACTTCACACCGAAATTTGTCGTAAATAGCATACAGCATTGATTTCACGCTGGTTTATTTAATTTTTAGGCATTACTGTGTGTATGCCAACGCCTATGGCTTGTCTTAAAGAAGTGGCTAAACAAATTTCTGATAGGGACAACTCCGTAAGAAATGCCGCTCTTAACTGTGTTCTGCAGGCCTATAATATTGTTGGTGAAAAAGTTTATAAATTAGTTGGAAACGTAAGTATTTTTTTATTATTTTTCTTTTTTTGTTTACAGATTTCTTATTGTGTAGACGAAGCAATAACCAAACTTGATTAAGTTCTCTTTTCTATAAAATCTTGTGTGTATTTTAACAAATTTGTACAGAACCTCTTAAAAATATATACAATAAATTTTATATCAGTGTATTTTGATAAGCTTTTTTGCATATATTTAAAGTTAATAATTTGTTCTTAATTAATTTTGATTAATGCAAAATGAAGCTCACGTAGCTACAATATAGCTTGCAGCCTTTTATCTTCTCATACTTCCAAGTATATTGTCTGTCATTTTATGTATCTAAAGAGACAAGAACATTTATCTTTGGAAATATGCCTTCCTCCTTTTTCTTCATTGTTTTTATTCAGAGCTTTTTACATCCTTAACGTTCCAACATTGTTTTATGCCATCTCATCATCTAAGTTGTAGTCTTCCTCTAGCTCTGCGTGGTTTCCATAAAATGTTGTGTCCCGCTACATATTCTATGTTAGCCGTGATATACAGGTATTTAATAACAGGTAATAAATATTTAATAAAAAATTAAAGAAAATAAAAAAATAAAAAGATAACAGTCCAAAAAACATATGCTGAATCTATAATACATTGTATTTGCCTGTCTATCCTGACTGAATCATTCAATCAAACAAATTAATTAATACAGGTAACATTAATCCTGAGTTGACAATTGTGTCGAACATTGTTTATTTGCTAACCAAACACTACAAATATCTAGCAGTACTATTCAGCCTAATCAATAGATTACAATTAGTAACAATGTTTTTGGCTGTATAGATCCACCCCTAATGACAAAAATTAAAAAAAAAATAACGAGTAATACACTGCTTAGATGAAGAAATTAGTGGAAGTGATAATTTTAATCTCTATGAAAATCAGGGAACTGGTACTAAAAAAACAAAAAAGGATAACATGCTGTTATCCTGGAAAGGATAGAAATGGGAAAAGAATTCAAGGCGTGAAGGGCAGATTCCATTTGATATTTTGCGTATAGAATAGCAAACAAACTTTTAAATCCATTTCGGAAACCTAAAGTTGCTTAATTAGAAGAGCCTGGGGAATTTTTAAAAGGGCTATTAACGTTGTATTTTTCTTTAGTATATTCCTCTTAATACATTTTTCTTGAAACTTCCTCATTATGTAACTCATATCTTCGGGGTCTTGTGCAATCACTACGTGATCGTCTGTGTAGATTAATGGGGGCAAGTATTAGTTTCCCATTGGTATTCCCATTTCTTGTTTCCATTTTCTTCCCTGTAAGAGACTCTTTATTTTTATTGAGATTTACTATGATCCTCATCCTGATTTTAGTGGACGTCCGTCCGTTTTCTTTCTACATATTTGTGCATTGCTTCCCACAGTTCGAACCTCGGAACTGAATCGTAAGCCTTCTTTAGCCTTTCTTTATTAGTTGTTCCAGTGTGTAACCAGTTTTCTGTCTTTTTTGTATATTGATCATATGATTGTGTCCATTCTTTCGGAATTTGTTTTCTGTTTACTACTCTCTGGAATATCCCTTCTGCACCTGCGAGATAGCATCCCTGCTTTAACACTTTCTTTATTTCTATTTTTGGTGTTAGTGGTTACTAATTTTGATCATTGTTTGCTGGTGTACATATTCTTATCTGATTTAATTAGTACTATCGATATTTGTATTTCCTAGAACCTGCCAAACTTTTACCAGGAGTACACTGTCATATACTTTCCTGAGATCGACAAACAGAACTGGCATTTATTGATTTTCTGCAATTTTTTTCTTTCGTACTCGAGTGAGAGAAATCTGATCGTTTACTTTACTTATTCTTTTCACTCATGAAATATTAAATCCTTACATACTTTAAATATATTTATAGATATCTGATAAGGATATGTCGTTGCTAGAGGAAAGAATAAAACGGTCTAGTAGGAAGACTATGGCTTTACCTAAAGCTGAACATAATTCCACAGTTGTAACAACTTTAATATCTCCTCAGAAGGAAAACACTCCACCTAATAGAAATTCTTTAGACGCTACGCATGTAGTAAACGATATAAATAATGAGAGTGATCAAGATGAGGATATAGAGGAAGAGATGTTGCCACAAGTGAAGTAAGTAAAAAGCCAATTATTAATTCTAATGGACAAAAACGGTCATTGAATATTGAAATATTGTATCAAGGTTTTGTAATATATTTTTATACAGCATTTGTCGATATTTAAGAAGTAAAATCATTTGTCAATATTTAAGAAGTAATGTCATTTAATTACTATTAATTGGGAATAAGCCACAATGAAAGGTTAAAGTACGTTTATTGACGTTTCAATTTCCACTTCGGAAATCGTTCTCACTTTTCTTATTATTCATTTTATTTATTTCGTTATTATCAGAACGATTTTCGAAGTGGAAATTGAAACGTCAATAAACGTTCTTGAACCTTTCATTGTGGCTTATTCCCATTTAAATAGTAATTACTTTAACATGCCACAACAAAATAGCTTCAGAACAATATTAATGTCATTTGTCGTGCCTGAGCATTCTGCTCACAATATAAATTATCTGGTTTTATAAAATAAAAGCGTTAAGTACGGAAATATTTTTTTCATATTGGAAGACTACTAAAGGATTGTATGAAAAACGTTATAAATATAACAATGACAGAAAGAAAATCTTCATTTTTTGAAGTTTGAATACAACTAGATCCGGATATTAGGAACACATACCGGTTTTGCTAACTGTAATTTTTGGTAGTTTATTCTTCAGTTTCATCTTGAATGAAGGCTACAAAGTTACTACTAAGAATAAAGGTTACAAACCAATAAATTATTTTTACTACGTCTTCTTCTTCTTCTGGTTCCTATCCGTTTCGGATGTTGGAAATCATATTGGCAATCATGACCTTGCTCGCTGCGGCTCGAAACAGCTCCGTTGAGGTTTTCTTAAACCATGTTCTTAAATTCCGCAGCCATGATATTCTCCTTCTACCGGGTCCTCGCTTACCTTTGACTTTACCTTGCAATATAGACTGCAGCAGGGAGTAACGGTGCTGATCTCTCATAACGTGTCCCAGATATCGCAATTTTATGCGTTTGATCGTAAACACAATCTCTGGTTCCTTCTTCATTTTTTCTAGAACTTCCTTGTTCGTGATCCTTGCTGTCCATGATATTCTCAGCATTCTTTTATAAAGCCACATCTCAAATGCTTCAAGTTTTTTAATAGTGGTGTCTGTAAGCGTCCATGCCTCCGCCCCGTACAACAACACAGAGAAAACATAGCATCTCAAATGTCTCATTTTTGTATCCAGGGATATGTTGTGACTTTTGAAGATGGCGCTCATTTTGTTAAAGACCGTTCTTGCCTTTCCTATGCGGCACTTTATTTCCTGTACATTGCTCCACTGTTCGTTTATAATAGTTCCCAGGTAGCAATACTGTTTTACTCGCTCTATCTGCGTCCCATTAATGTATAGATGAGCCCCATTTATATTCTCCTTGCTGACAATCATTTGTTTGGTTTTGTGGGTATTAATGTTTAGTCCGTACTGTTGACTGTACTCGTTTATTCTACTATTATTACTACGTCTAGTCTGTTTAAAACTTTTCAAGGTATGTATTTCAATTTAAGCAAAATATTGTTTGTTGTTTAATGAGAAAAACGCCCACACAACAAACATCACTATGAGATTAACGTTTTTAAGGATTTTGACTAGAATAAGAATTTCAACACACAGGTCTGGCTAAGCAGATTAAAAAATTCAGCTGAAGCGAGATAGAAATTAAGCTAGATAGCGTTGTGATTTCATGATTGTCTTCATAAACGTGTGAGCAAAATGCTCATAAAGTGTCAAACTTTAATAATACAGGTAATAATACAGTCAGTTCCAAATACTGCTCCTTTGGAAACATAATTTCACGAAAACATTGCTACTTGAGAAGTAATCGTACAGTAAATGCATTTTTATATTGATATTTTATCGGTTATTAAAACAATGTTTACTTGAGACGTAACCGAACAATGATTCACTTATATGTTGTTATTTTATTTGCTGTTATTGATATTTCAGTTTGCCACAAATGATTGTACCGGAACCGCCTAAGGAAATTCAGGGACCGTTCAAATTAGACCCAGAGTTCATGAAAGAACTGGAAAGAGTTAAACCTCCAAAGCCAGTGAAGCCTTCCTTGAAGTCATACGACCTTGACTTCTTAAATGAAGAAATTAGAATCCCGACCATCGAAGAAGCGAAAGCCAAGTAAGACATCATTTATTTGTGTTAAAGGCACATCAACCGATGTAGTTATTTTCGTCACAGCGTAACAAAAATATTAATACAGTAATATTGATTTAACATAGCATTAAATATATAGGTGGTATGTATGTGATAAGAGCTATTCCCTCTCTTGCCAATTCTTGTATCAGTATAAAATCCAAAATTCGTGAGTGGATCGAAGCGGTCAATGGATGATGTTACGTTACAAGGTCTATACATCAATGTATAATGAGTTGCATACCCATTAGGCCTGTTATAATATTGCAGTACACAGTGGTGAGGCCTTTAACTACAGTTAATTCTTTTGTTTGTAAGAATTTCGATGTATAACCGTGAGTTTTTATTTTAAAAATTAGTTACGTGGGTCCTCAGGTTAGTGTTGGCATTTTATATTGACAGAGTAAAGGAGTTTTAGGTGTAATAAACTCAAAATTGCTTTTTTTCTGTTTTTTTTTTTGTCTTCTGTGAGACAATTTAACTAACTTTCATACTTTTCTGTTCTCATAAGATAGTTACTATTTAGTTTTGTTTCTAATTCATATAAACTCTTGTTTCGCAGTTTTTTAAGCTATTGTAAAGAGCTCTTAAGGATCTAATTTAAACCTCTTCAAGGTTATTTTTATATTGTTTTTTTTTGTATAGATTACCTTTAGCGATAATTACAATATTGTACTTATTTTGTACCATATTGATTTTCGTATTTCATTTATAATAATAATTACATCATCATTTATTTTGTACCATATACATTGCTTTTCCATTATACATAATGATCACCACCATTACTCGAAGGAATCTACATTACCGACTGTCATAGTTCAAGTTTTATCCGCTACTCGTCACTATAAAAAGAAAATTTGCTGTATGGAAAAGAGGAAGATTTGACAGCTAAATAATTTGTAAATTAATGTGGATTTAAAACTAGAGTCAACTAGCGGATAAAAGTTGAATTATGACAGTCGATAATCATATACAGAACAGGTATATTACCTAAAGAATGGCTTCTATCAACATTCGTGACTATACCGAAAAAGAAAAACAATGTTGCGATCACCGTACCATTAGTCTAATGTGCCACATACTAAAAGTATTACTAAAGATTATTCATCGTAGAATATATAAAAAGTTAGAAGACATTGGACAAACTCAGTTCGGATTTAGAAATGCTCAAGGAACCAGAGAAGCATTATATGCAGTAAATGTGCTAATACAGAGATGTTTAGATGTAAACCAGGACATCTATGTCTGCTTCCTAGATTATAACAAGGCATTCGATACAGTGAAACATAATCCGTTATTAAAACTACTGAGAACAAAGAACATCGACACACGGTATATAAGAATAATAAATAATCTGTATTATGAACAAGAAGCTGTCATAAGAATAAATAATTTAAAAACTGATAAAATAAAAATCAAAATAGGTGTTAGACATGGATGTGTCTTGTCGCCATCACTGTTTAATGCATACTCAGAGGAAATATTCAAAAAAGCATTAGAAGATGAAGTAGCAGTCATAAAAATAAATGGCCTACCCATACGTGAAATTAGATATGCTGATGATACAATACTAATAGCAGAAAATATTACAGATCTACAAAGAATTTTAGATAAGATTGTTGCAGCGTGTGAAGAATTTAGTCTGCCACTAAACATAAAGAAACGAAAAATTCATGGTTATATCAAAGAATCATATTAGATACATCAATCTACACGTAAATAATAAGACGATAGAACGAGTTCAGAATTATAACTATTTAGGGGCAAACATTAATGAAGCAAACGATTATACCAAAGAAATTAGACTTAGAATAGAAAAGGCTTGAAGTGCATTCAATAATATGAAACAAATATTATGTTGTAGAGACCTCAGCCTAAATCTTAGAAAACGAGTACTAAAGTGTTATGTATTTTCTGTTGTATGTTTGTTGTATGTTGTTTATGTTGTATGGTGTAGAGACATGGACTTTAAATAAACAATGTCTCAATAAATTGGAAGCATTTGAAATGTGGACGGCATTCGGGCGGGGCTTGTGACTTCAACTTATATCGTTCTCACTCGTACGCATGAACTCTTACATATCTCGTAACACATTGATTTTCCTTTGTGAGGTGAAAACTAATCGTGGACAAAGAGAGTATCAATGATACCTGGAAAAATTACATAAGAAATTTATTTTTTGATGAGAGAGAGAACCAGCCCCCAATACCTACGGAAACAGGACCACCTATACTAGTGGCAGAAATAAGAGCAGCCATAATATCACTAAAAGAAGGTAGAGCTCCAGGACCAGACGGAGTACAATCTGAATTTCTTAAACTTCTTGATGATGAATCTTTAAGAGTACTATGTAAAATCTTCAATAATATCTATGACACAGGCAATATCCCAAAAGATTGGCTACTTTCAGAATTTATTACCTTACCAAAGAAACAGGGAGCAAAAAAGTGCGGAGAATATAGGCTAATAAGTCTAATGAGCTATACATTAAAACTTTTTCTTAAAATTATACATCGTAGAATATACAAGCTATGCGAAGAGAGAATACAAGACACACAGTTTGGATTCATGAAGGGCGTAGATACAAGAGATGCACTGTTTAGTCTACAAGTATTATTTCAAAGATGCAGAGATATGACTTGCGATATTTACACCTGCTTTGTGGACTACCAAAAAGCATTTGATACAGTTCAACACCAAAAAATGATGGATATTCTAACAAAAGCCCAAATGGATGATAAAGATCGGCGTATAATACAAAATTTATACTGGAACCAATCAGCCACAATAAGAACGAATTTTGGAGGTGAACCAACGGAAATGATCCAGATTCTACGAGGCGTTAGACAAGGTTGTATACTTTCACCTATATTATTTAATCTATATTCAGAGGAAATATTTAGTGAAGCCTTGGAAAAATGCGAACATGGAATACTTCTAAATGGAGAACGCCTAAACAACATCCGTTATGCAGACGACACCGTTATTTTTGCAGACAGTTTAAACAGTTTACAGCAACTGATAAACAAAGTAAATGAAGTAAGTGAAAGATTTGGACTTCAAGTAAATATAACAAAAACTAAATTTATGATCATCAGCAAAAATAAAGTTAGAGACGCTCAACTACTTATCAATAATACACCAGTGGACCGAGTAAAACAGTATAACTATCTTGGAACAACAGTAAATGAACAATGGGATCACTCACAGGAAATAAAATGTAGAATAGAGAAGGCTAGGAGTGCATTCAATAACATGGCCAAACTCTTTAAAAGCCACAATCTTAATCTGGAGATAAAAGTAAGGCTCCTACGATGTTATATCTTCTCAATATTGTATTACGGAGTTGAATCCTGGACACTAACTGAAGCAATGGAGAAAAAACTTGAAGCATTCGAGATGTGGCTATACAGGCGAATTCTAAGGATATCATGGATAGACAAGATAACCAACGAGACCGTATTACGAAGAGTGGGCAAAGAAAGAGAGGTGATGTATACCATTAAAAGGAGAAAGTTGGAATATCTCGGACATATAATGAGAAACAGCACTAAATACAGATTACTGAAGGTAATCCTACAGGGTAAAGTATTCGGAAAGCGAGGAATTGGGAGAAGGAGAATATCATGGTTGAAGAACCTGAGGAAATGGTTCTCCACAACAACAACGAATCTATTTAAAGCATCAGTCAATAAAATAATTATAGCCAGAATGATTGCCAATATTCGGAACGAATAGGCACTGAAAGAAGAAGAAGAGGTGAAAACATCGAGCAAAAAGACAAAAGAGAAAATTTAATCGTTATGAAAAGGACACCAAACTTCATAAAAGTGGCCTCTTATAATATGGCGGACATATCCGGAAATGCAAAGGCGCCAAATTTAAATTTTACGACACTTCACAATAATCATACAGTGGTGTAGGAGTTCTAATTTATCTAATGGAATTAGTACAAAGTTTGAAAATTTTAATGTAATGATGGTTTTAATTAGGAAAATATTTCATGTTTTTTTATAAGGTCATGAGAAGTAGCTATAAAATACTTTTCAGAGTGTGTCTTAGTTCTCTTCACAATTGTTAAAAAACTTCAATATAAATAAACTTTCATATGACAGTTGGGACAAACAATAACATAACCCAACTAAATTTGATTTCTTCAACAAGGAAAGAGACTCTCTTTCCTTGTTTAATGTGGCCTCTCAAAATGGCACTTCCCGTCTAACAATATTTTTGCCCCCACTACCTTTACATTCGCTCTTCTGTCTTTTTGCTCGATGGGTGAAAACCCCCTAGAACATCTAGTTCCTTATTGCGTTAATAATAAATGTTTTTGTTTTAAAGTCGTATTGATTTATTTATAACTTTCACATATTTTTGCATGGCGCTAATTCCAGAGAATTTTGCATTCCTAATCCGCCCCAGAGAAGTCTCAAATCTCTGTTTAGTCTGATTTGTCTTTTATGTTTTATGAGTTAATTGTCACAATATATGGGCTAAAACTCTGGGTTGTTACAATGTGTACAAAACTTACTACAAAAACACATCTACATGTAGATGTACCTTCTGTACATGGTGTAAGATCATCCTTTTTGTACAATGTAAACAAGTGATGGTGTAAACATCACGAAGATTGGTCGGTAGTTTTTTGGCATTTCAGGATCTTTTCCTAGTTTAAGTAGAGCTACTACTTTTGCTTTTAGCCATAGTTTTGGGAGTTTATTAGACGTAGCGCAGTTATTAAATAAGTTCAGCAGTCACTTTAGTTCTAGGGCCAAAATGTTTCATGAGCTTCGTAAATATGCTGACTAAAAATATAGTGTCGACTATAGTGAAGATAGTTATCTAAATGCCTGCCTAACGTATTAAACTACTAACTAGCATTCATTTGAAAATAAAGATTAACATTTTATTTATTTATTAATTTTTTAGGGTGCAGGCTGGAGCTGGAACTCAGCCCGTAGTTTTTGGGGAGGCAGTTTCAAGAGTTAACCTCGGTAATTCTCCTAGTCCCAAAAAACAAGACCCAGTGATCGAGAGACTGATTAAACAGATGGGTTCTACAAACCATACTGCTGCGTTAGCGGTATGTAAACTTTTTCATTAATCTTGATATACTTCTAAAAAAGTTTCAAAATATAGTTGTATTTAATATCTTTCCATCTTTTAGGGAATGACCCAACTGCATGAAATACTCACTCAAATGAGGGGCAATACGATGATTGACTACGAGGATGACTTCATGAATACAATAATTTCCCAGTTTAAACAATTGCAAGGTCTACCACTTACTCCAGATTCCTTCGCAATAAAGATGTATAGAAATTTACTCACTACCATAGACGCTGTAAGTAAATCCAATAGATTGTTTTAAATATAGACTTTCTACACGTTTTGTTAATATATTTTTAAAACTGTTAAGACTGATGATGCAAAATTAATTGATATGATTTTTTTGGTAAATAATTTTTGGCTTGGATATAAATTGAATATTACTTAGACGATCTATATGTAAAAAATACTTGGGAAAGATAGGATGAATTGATGTGATCCAGAAATTAATTTGTCATTTTGAGATGTCAATTGAAGATATGAGATGGTAAAGGTGTTATGTTCATTTTTGATAGTTTTGAGTGTGTTGTAGTTCAAAATTTTTACATTTTACATTAGTGGTGTTATCTTGCCTGGTATTTTTTCATAGACATTATTCTCACGGTCTTTTTTCATTTTTCCAAAAAAATTGTATGTCCAGATAATTACCAGTATTTCCTTTAAATACTGGTAATTATCTATAGGATGCAGGGTCAGAAAAATGCTTTTTCTTTATCTCAGGAGTGCCAGAGCTATATTTCTTTATTTATTATCATAGAGCAATTTTACAAATACCATTGGTTTCGCGTGGGAACACCAAGATATTAGCATATTGATACTTGACCTTCCAAGTGGGTGGTGGACATCACAGTTTTTCAGTAAAATACAAAATTAAATGTCCACCCGAGTGGGTGGACAAAAATATAGCCGATTGAAACATATTATTTATTTATTTGGATTTTGAACATTTTCGAAATACTCGGAAACATAAAAATGTTTTATCTGAGCATATATTGCAAAAAGTGTTTTAAAGTCCAAAACTTATGTTTTGGTTTGTTGAAATTTTTGTTGTATCAAATAGAGTAGTGATTTTGATAGATTATATGATAGAGTAGTGATAGTGATAGAGAATTTCTAGTCAAAAAGGAACACATTTCATTTTTATATATTCTTTTATTATTCCAATATGTTTGGATCAATGGTATATGTACCAGTCCCATCCATATCCTAAGTCACCAGGTTTTCCTGTAAGTACTGGTCGTACGAACGTGTAACTTTGTTTGTCTTCGGTATGCCGTATCAACTAACTACTAATCTACTAACTACAAATTCAAAGTTTTATGTTGGGATATGTTACCTAAATTCTTATTCTTTTGCAGTTCTATATAAATAAGGCACTAGGAAGCCGAGTTTCAATTCCCGTTATTAAAGAGCTTATGCATCAAATGATTACTTTACTAGTTGAAGAACGGTTAAATAAAGTACTCAATGGAGAAGCGTACGTAAGAGTAATTAATCTGCATTGCGTCAAAGTGATTGAGAGATCTGACCACACAAATACGATATGGTGAGTTTTTAGGATACGGTTTTTATAATAAAAAAATATAATGTTAAATTTGTGTATAACCAGTAATTTGTTGTTCTTATGTCATCGTTCGATAGTGTAAAGTTGGCTTTATGTCACTATCATCGAGTTAGAATCTATGGAGAGGGCATCACGTGACTAAAAACGACCTCACTTCGGCCATATTGTTAAGATTGTTTTGACACTTTTGACAGATCGTATATGTTTGTTGTTTTTCGAATATTTTTAGTTTTATAATACTTTTATAGAAACTGTATTAATATATTGTGATAGTGCATAATAATGGTTTCTTGTTCTAAACGTAGTTGCAGTAGCAGAAGCAATGTTAATAAAAAATCTTCAGGAATAACGTTCTACAGGTTAGTATACAAATATGTAAACAAAGTAATGGCCCGTACTTCAGAGAATAAATTAATAGTATTTGACTGTATTAATTTATCTTTATGTATAATATATCGTGTTTACCGCGGGATAAATAAATCATAGTTTATTAAAAATGTATTGCACTTTTTTAGATTATGATTAAATCTTCTGAATAACTAGTCATATTTTTATAGTAGTTTTAATATTATTGAGTCCGACCATGATCCCACCGCCATATTGGTATCATCGTTAGCCACGCCTACCTACGCCGTTTTTAATACACACGTTAATATGCTCATAGCTTCTCCATAGATTCTAACTCGATGGTCACTATACAGTACGTCGAAATGTGTGACTTGTATAATCTTCGGAATGCGGAATGAAAGTTATGTGGAATATTATTGTATTTTTAAGCTATTGCTGATTTTATCTCGTATTTCATTTTTACATTGAATTATAATGTATAATTACTTTTTTTAGTGCTTTGGTAAAACTCATAAACGAGTGCATTAGTAATGAAAGTTCCGCAAGACACGTGGACCTCGTAATGAAATGTCTTTGGAGAGTGATAAAGTTGATGCCGCAATGGGGCGATACTATAGACTATGATTCTGTATTATTAGAAGTACATAATTTCTTAAAGAAGTTCCCCTCATCGTGGTGGAAGAATAAGGAAGTCGATACACCACTCAGAACTGTTAAAACCATTCTACATTCTAGTGCAAAGATTAAGGGAGGTACAATAATGTTACACTTGGGGAAGATACCGAACACTAGTGAATCAGAGGTTGAATCGTATATATTAAGAATACTCAAGGTAAGATTTTTAATTGTTAATTGTTATTTCAGCGTTAAACGACGTTTTAAAGCTGAATGTATTGTATGTGTTTCATGTTATAAACCAGCTTTCCGAATGGATTTTGCAAGAAAATGATCATTAAAAGTACTCACTTTCGATGTAAAAAATACACATACTGATCAGATAGGAAAATCATTTTTCTCTTTTCTCCAATATTTTGTTTAATGGTCTCAGGATAGAACTCCTTGTTAAGTTTATTGTTGGATCTAGTGATATATTCCCAGCATGCTTTCTGTATACATGTAATCATTTTTTGTTTGTAAACGTAAGTTTATGTTTAAGTTATTCGTAATAGTTTCTTTAAATAAATTCCAATTTGTTTTTGATGAAGAAAGCGTAGCAAGTCTAGATAAATAAATTATTTCAAAAGACAGAGTGAGAAATACTTTCTAATGATTTGACCTTTAGTCGAAGCATGATTTATTTGTTAGGTGATTATCTGCTATACCTTTGGTTATACAGATATCAAGGAGGTCTGGAATCTGTCTTCTATTTATCGGCCAATATGTAGATTCACCTGTAGAGCGCCTTTTGACGTTATTAATATTAATTGCTGCTACTTCGAGCCATAAAAAGGATGTTTCGCATTGTAATCACCGCCACTAGGAACCTTGATCCAAGTGATTAATGAAAAAATTCAGAAAAATGATATAGTGATTGGTCCACTCCAGTCTTCAATTACTATGTTTGTAGCCTGCAGGTGTGGTACTTTAGTTACCTACTAGCGGACCAACTCGACATCGAGTTTTTTAAATGAAATTTTTATTTTGCGAGAAAAATTAAGAGATCAATATAAGCAAGAATATACATAACATTCATCAATTATAATGCAAGTAAAAAAAAAGTGATTATGGAAGTCGACCTCAAAACCGGAATGCAATTTTTAGTTCATAAAATGTCGACATGGATATCATTTAGCAGTTAATTTTGCATGCTGATCACGAATCCGATGTCAGATTTGCTCTATCTTGACGTTTTATGCGCGTTTCGGGTCACTTCCGGTGTCGGATCGCAACCGGAAGTACATATTTAGATTCGTCTCGACGAGACCTTTCGATCCATATATACATTGTGGGGTCTAAAACTTAAAGTAAATTTTAACTTCCGGTCATCTCAAAACCGGAAGTGAATTTTTGTACCAAAAGTATATCTTGACAATCTCATACGTAATACTAATAATATTCCGAAAAAATATTTTAATTATCTAATATGGTTTTTGAGTAAAATGGTGGACAATAAAAGGGCTTAGCGTTTTAGTATATAAGATGTAATTGTTAATGTTTTATATTGATTTTGATAATTATAGCAGAACCTACTTTCTTGTGAGCATTTCTGGATTGCTTTTGGAGTTATGTTGTTTCGTTTATTCAATTTTGTGAAATTCCTTGTTTATGAATTACAGTGAGTAATCATTGTTTGTTAAAACCTTTTTTAGCAGATGAAATTCATTTTCGTTGGAGCAGGCGTTTTGGATTCTATCAATATATAATGATTTAATAATTCTCTTTTTGATATTTATGTTGTGGTTTGAGTGATAATTTAAATATCTGTTGGTGTGGTTTGGTTTTCTGTAACTATCTGTAATAATTTTGTTTTATTTTATTTTTAGAGTTTAAAAATATCCGAAGTTCAGCATCTACCAGCGAAGCAAGACGCTCAAAGAAGATCGCTTTCTAGAGCAAATCACAAAATGCTAACAGATATTTTCCAGAAAATCGGTAGCAAGGATGAAACTAAAGAAGGATTGAATTTGCTATATGATTTTATGCAACATCATCCCGAAGCAGATATCGAGCCGTTCTTATCGAACTCGAGCAAATTTTTCCAAGATTATATTAGAAATGGCCTTAAAGAGATAGAAGATTCTAGGAAAAGTAGTAAAACTGCTATTAGTGGTAAGTCGAGATTGAAATATTACTTCTCTAACAAATGGGCATGGGGAATTTTTGAATTTTGGTTTTTCTTTCTGCTAGTTCAACAGTAGTAAGAGAGATAATCGTTATATATTATGGCCCATTCAGATTGAAAACAGTTCCGAACAATGTGAAGAGAGAAACTAAAATGTTTATTCCACTTTTCTATGTATATTGTAACGAAATTATTTTGCCTACCACATGGGGTATTCTTATAAGGGGTAGAAAATTTGGGACAGAAATTGTTGGGGCGGAGATAGGGCAAGCAAAATAATCTATACTTGTGCGAACGGCACCCTGGGTTTGTTTGGAGGGCTGGGGTCGGGGATAGGTAAATGGCAAGGGGTCGGATTAGGACAACTACAAAAAAATGAAACAAAGGGGTACTAACGTGAATCTCTTGGGACAAACAAAACAAAAGGAAACAGGAAATACCTCTAGTAATTTAAAAAGGACGCCGCTTCGAGGTGCCAAATTATAACCATTACAACAGCTGGTTGTAACTATTGAAATAATTATTAAACATAAAAAATATATCCTTTCAAATGAAACTCAAAAAAGGGGTTAGAGAGGGCAAAAAACAAAAAAGGTTAGAAAAAAATTAAACATTTATTGTGTCTCACCACAAACAGTTACAAGAATAAATGGCACAAATTACTATATAGATTAATAGTTACAGAGTACAAGAATAACAAAAAAAAACTTACATGTGTCCTAGACGTTTACAAAAACTTACAAAGAAATTGTTACTGCAATGAAGGTTAACCTTTTTTAAAAACAAAACAAATGAATATCAAAAATAATAAAGCTAGCTGTCATATGTTAACATTAAATTTTAAAAACTGAAGAAAAATAAATTGACAGCTAAAGTCCTCTAAAATTTACAATTTTTTAATTATTAAAAATTTAAATTGATACGAAAGCAATTATTGTTATAAAAAAAAAATGTTTAGGTACAGAGGACAGTAACTTATTTGTTTTCTAACTGAATTTGCAATTCTCTTTTATATTTCTGTTGTGTTTTTCACACTTGGTTATGTAAAATTGTTTGTACACTTATTCTATAAAGATCAACTTTATCCATTATAGTAGGTTTAACTTGTTTTTGCAATAGTTTTAAAGTTTCCTGCATATTATATCATAATCTAGTCTTTTACTGTTTAAAATCATAACGCATATTAAAGTAAATTATATGTTTTTTTTTCAGAAAAAGTTAATGAGCACATCCAAGAAAAAACAGAGTTAGCAATTTCTCATACGGACCCAACCAAGGGTCCGGACTATTGGAAAGAAAGGCTGAATATGTGGAACCAGCTCTTCGATCACGTAAACGTAGGAAAAAATATAGAACTCCCAGAATAAATTGTGTATTAGCAGTATAACGTCCTGTTACATTAGATACATGCAAAAATTTCCCATTAATATGTAGAACAGATATATAACAGAAATTGATGTAATTCAACTCTTATACCATGACTCATGTGTAGCATATTTATTTTTCTCTAACTTTGTGATAGACATAACATTTTAGTCGTTCATATATCGTTTTAATTTGACTTTAATTATATCTGTTTTTAAGACTTCTCGAACGTTAATTCTTGGCAAAAGATATGTTGTTGACACTATTAACCTGATGTAATATTGAATAATTCTGAGGTCGACCTAATAGTGATACACATACCTATCTTTATCCAGCTTTTATTTATACTGAGTGCCTGTAATCTTATTTTTAGATAAGAATAAGTACTTTTTTATTATATTTAAAAATCGTCCGTTTAAATATTCACTAGTTTTAATAAAAATAAACTTAATAGTACGATGTGTCTATTTATTTGTGTAATTGTCATACATTTACCCCGGAGCTGACACTGGATTTAACCAAAACCCAGTTATTGTCAGAATATCCATAAAATTAAGAAAATCGGCCATAACGATAATATAAAACTCAATCTAGATATATTTGATAATGAAAGTAATACATAATTGAGAAGTGGTCATGCCGTAGGTGTAACTATTAAAGTCGGTGTAAAACCTCATGAACCTTGGAAATACGCATGCCCAAAAAAATAAATCCTGAAACCATTGACTTTTAATTTCATACTTAATTCCGCCACAGGGTCGGATCTGCAAGTATTGTAAAGTACAGCCCACATGAACATGTGTATATAAAACTTTTATAATTTAAATTAAATGGCCAAATATATGGCCTAGGAGGACAAATTCGTTAAACTTCCCGTGCTCGAATCGGTATCAATAAAGTGTTATGATCATTTCGGCCTAGCCCAGCCTCATCAGACACTTTGGGCTGATACAAATTCAAACTCGGAAAGTCCAACGAATGTCTCCCAAAACTTCACTACAACAGTAGTTAGCTACAAAGGCGCCACCTGCTTTGGCGGCCGTGAACGAAAACGATATGATAATACCGTTTTCTGTATCCTCTGAGCTATGCGAAATGTGTAAAAGATATAATCTTTTAGCGAAAGCCGCTATCGCTTTATTAAATTAAATGGCCAAATATATGGCCTAGGAGGACAAATTCGTTAAACTTCCCGTGCGAAATGTGTAAAAGATATAATCTTTTAGCGAAAGCCGCTATCGCTTTATTAAATTAAATGGCCAAATATATGGCCTAGGAGGACAAATTCGTTAAACTTCCCGATATTTTGTCCCCGATAATTTGTCCTCCTAGGCCATATATTTGGCCATTTAATTTAATAAAGCGATAGCGGCTTTCGCTAAAAGATTATATCTTTTACACATTTCGCATAGCTCAGAGGATACAAAAAACGATATTATCATATCGTTTTCGTTCACGGCCGCCAAAGCAGGTGGCGCCTTTGTAGCTAACTACTGTTGTAGTGAAGTTTTGGGAGACATTCGTTGGACTTTCCGAGTTTGAATTTGTATCAGCCCAAAGTGTCTGATGAGGCTGGGCTAGGCCGAAATGATCATAACACTTTATTGATACCGATTCGAGCACGGGAAGTTTAACGAATTTGTCCTCCTAGGCCATATATTTGGCCATTTAATTTAATAAAGCGATAGCGGCTTTCGCTAAAAGATTATATCTTTTACACTTTTATAATTTGTTTAACTATTTACATTGTACAAATTTTAATTATATCACATTGAGGAGGCCTGGGATTTGAACTTATATTATTCCCCCATTTGCATCATACTCAGTGGCAAAATAATAGGAAAGAGACCCCTAGACTGGTCAATGCAAGAACAGATTCACATAATTTCAGAAAAGAACTTGAAGACTCAGTTAATCTTTCGGTTCTGTTGAAAACTAAATATCAGTTAGATGCATAAGTTGAATTGTTCACCAAAACAGCATGGAACAGTATTCATCATCCCTATTAGGACAGAAGAAAAAAATATCGTTATAGAAATCACAGTATATACTTTTGAGAGAAGGAAATTACCTTAGGAAGTTAACTAGGCTGAAAAAAAGTAGCAAATACTGTTGCAGCCTTGTAACATATCGCCAAAACATATTTCTTTCTTAATATGGTCCTAATATATTTCTTTATAAATAATACCTAATGGTAAGCTATAAATTACTTACCGGTATTTTTTATCGCTCTAAAAGGTTTCTTAAAAGTCGATCATAAAAACGTTTTATAGTTTGAATGTACAAACTAAAAGGCCCATTAAAAATACTGGTTAGGACCGTTAAAAAGATTCATTACAGACCGTTACTACAATTCCCTATAAATTGCTGCTTCTGAGCATTCTCACATTCTAAGTTGGATGGTTAAACTTACTCGCTATTCCCCAGTTCACTCCCCACTTACATTATATGCAATTAGTTCACAATTTCAGTCAGAAGTCTGAAAATACGTCCCACGACGATCATCACGCGCTTCGTAAAATGATTTCGCTTTCACCACGCATTATCATTAGACATAGCAAAGGGGACAGGTTTTTAAACTTGGTATTTTGTTAAACACAAATTGTAAAATAAAAGTGTTTGTAACTGTGCTCAAATAAAGTTTTTCAAACCCACAATCTGCGATTACGTTAACATCGAATTGGTATCGGCTTTGACGAAGATTTATTAATCAGAGTCTTCATAATCAACCTCTTAGAAGTTTGGTTATCGTGTTATGCTGAGGAGACATCCATAACAAAAACATTACATGACCCATAAAGTCAGAAACAATGATGGAAGCTGGGCCCAAATCAGTGCTCAAAAAGCCAGTCGATTTGCACAGCATCTCGAAAACATCTTTCAACCAAACAATGGAAATGACTTGGTCAATGTGAATAGATTTGAACCACAGTTCTTGTAAATAAAACCTACTAATACTAAAGAAATTGCCAATGAAATAAAAGGAAATATCGATCCCAAAAAAGCTCCAGGGTAAGATTTTAACAGGGGAAATATTAAAACAATTACCAAAGAAAGGCATCACTAAGCTTACATACTTATTTAATGCATTATTTAGACTTAGTATGTTCCCAAAATGTGGAAAATCTTACCAGTCATAATGATTGATAAACCAGAAAGCTGCCGAATGAGGTCTTATCCTACAGGCCTATTTCATTATTGCCCGTACTTTCAAAATTATATGAAAAGACTGAAGGTCATTATCAAAGAAAAGGGATTAATTCCAACACTTCAGTTTGGTTTTAGAGCCATTCAATGATAGACCAAGTATATAGAATTATATACTGAAAGAGCAGTAGAGGAAAAATAAGTCTATTCAGCGATCTTCTTGAATATGAGCTAAGCTTTCAATAAAGTATGGCATGAAAACCTTATCCATAAATTGAATAAAACAATACCGAGGAGTATTCACAATTATTAGAGTCATACTAGAATAAAACAGCAGGATTTGTACTTAATGTTGAAGGAAATCAAGGCAGGAGTACCGCAGGGTAGTGTGCTAGGCCCAGTTCTCTACTCATGTCAAAATCGATATGTGTGAACTCAAAAATGGAGCAATCACAACTTTTGCGGACGACAAAGCTATTCTGGCAATGCGACAAGTAATCACGAAGAAGCTGTAAGAAATCTACAATCTTCAGTGAACAAGATAGATGATTAGACGAAAAAAAAAATGGAAGATAAAATTGAATGAGACAAATATTCAGACCGGTATGGTCATACGCTGCTCAGCTGTGGTCATGTGCCAGCAAGAACAATATTATAAAAATACAACACTTTCAGAACAAATTATTAAGGAGAAGCGTTGATGCCCCATCAATTAAAAACAGTTGCATTCACTGAGACTTGAAGATGGAGACTGTTAAAGAAATAATAAGTAAATGTATCAACAATCATGAGCAAATATTGCATCAATATGTGAATATCGAGGCTCTCTTAACTCCTGGATAACACATAGTTAGTAAGAAGATCGAAGGGGGTGAAGTCCTTCAAGTTAGTATAGTGAATAGTTCAAAATCACAGTATAGTGCGGCTTAGTGTACACGAGCGCTTGTATAAATAATTACTGTAAGTAAGAAAGATCCTGTAGAAACATGAATATAGCTTTAAGTATTAATTTAGGATATAACAGAACTGGTCATTGATCTTTCGGATCATATTTTTCAATGTTAAAGACACCCCTTGAGGGGTATTTTACTAATATAAAAAACAACACTGTGACATGTGACGTGAAAATTTTGGATAACTAATAAATTTGTACAAGAAAATGTACCAAATAAAATAAATATTGAGTGATCCATATTAACAAGCTACAATAATAAATAAACTTGAATAAATACAAAAAATATTTTATATATTTATTGATTATGCAAGTAAGTACAATATACAAATATATTATTATCAAAGTTATTTGTCATCTTTACTAACATTGTTATCATCACTGTCTTCTTCGGAAGACTCCTCAGTGCTTTCATCATCGTCATCATCATCATCGTCGTCGTCGTCATCATAATCGTAATCATTATAATCCTGATCATCGTAATCACCTGCTCCAGCTTCATCATCATAATCATCGTAAGCAGAAGATTGACCTTGCCTTCCAAATTTGTGACTACGTGCTGAAAATATAGATTTTTAATACCATAATAATTTCCGTTTGGAATAATGAAAGTGAAGGCATCAAAAACTAATATTTTGTAAGTAAATAAAAAGGAAAAATATAAACCAAGAAAATCATGATTTATAAATAAGCACATCTTATGTGCTGATATGTATAAAGGAATTACAAACATCAAACAATAATAAAAAATGAAATCTAAATCAGAAGAAAAATAAAAGTATAAAAAGTCAAAATAACATAAAAAATCTTATTTTTCTTCACTTCTGAAGTAACTGAACATCTAATAATCTTTTAGACTTGAAGACAAAAATTTTTTCTGTCATTTCACCATCTTGTGATAAGGGAAAACATTTGGATTGAAATTTATCTAGAATACATAAATAAAAGGGAATGTACTTCTTGTTTCGAATGTTGGCGTTCTTCTTTGGATATTGTATGCTATGCAGTGTGTAGGCATTCAAACTAATTGTCGAACATACAGAGACCCTTTTCCCCCTTTGTTTAGTATCATTTTGACCTCAGGTATGCCGCACCAGTTTCTTATGTCTCTGAACCATGAATTTTGCTTTTGTCCAGGACCTTTTCGACCTTCAACTTTACCCATCAAGATGACATTATATTTGCTATTTCATAGAATATGGTCCAACCTTTTGCTGCTTAACGAGATTTAACAATTCACTTTTTATATAAGATCTCCTTAGGAACTCATCATTTGTTATATGGTCCACCCATCCTTTTGAGAGACCACATTTAGAAAGCCTCCACACGATTCCGATAGATCTCACTTTAAGTGACAAGGTCCCACTTCGGTACACCAGGATGGGCCATATGTAGCATTTCAAGGGATTTCTCTGGATTCTCAAGGGTTAAAGGAACTTCACAGCAAAGAATGTTGGCCACAACCCAGAAACTTTCAATCAATACAGAGATATACAAAGATTTTATTAAATTGCAGAAAAGATATTTCTATGGATTCATTCTTGATGTTCTGTATACCTTGAGGAGCACATGATTTGCTATAATATGTAAATCATGTACTAGATATATATATATATATATATATATATATATATATATATAGATCTATATTTTATATTGATGTGCTAATGAGAGCCAGACTATAAAAGGGGTTTAAAATATAAAAGCAATTACTGATGCCTTCATATGAATTGATCATTAGATAATAGTAAAAGAGAAACTTACTGGACATACTAAGATCCTTAGTTTGAGATGTCTCAAAGCCACATTTGGGACATGGTATTGCTTTATTCTTCTCATATTTAAATCCTTTCCTACGAACATGATCTTCGCAATAACAAGTTTTACATCTAAGACAAGAATATTGTCCCAGTTTGTTGCAAGATTGGCCTGAAACAAGAAAAATTATAAAATTAATACATGAACAACAAAAATCGGAATATGTAAAAGTAGAAATTTTGGTCAATGACTATCTTATCATCAACCTCCTTTTCCTAAATTCTAAGAAATGATAATTGAGTTGTAACAACAACACTGCCAGGTTGTGATTATAAATAATGTGTCAACTCCTATCTTAATAATTCACATACAATCAAAAAGTCATAGAATAACGGGCTCCTTTTAAAGTTTCTCATAAAACATGACAATGATGACCTGTAGATAATTGAAGCCTCAAGTTAGAGAGATATATATCACGCGGTCCTAATGTTCATTGCACACACGGTAGTCTATTGTTTACATTGTTACGTGAATTTTAAAAATTTAAATGTACCAAAAGTATTTGTACCAAATTTATGTTTTTGTATGTATTTGAAACATAAGTATGTGAAGCTTATTTAGCTTTTAAAAATTAGTAACATATGTGAGGAGGTATCATGCAAACAGCCTTAAGTCACACAAAAATGAAAGTTCAGTTAGATGGGCCAATGCATTGTTCTGTTGTAGCCAAAGTGGTTTATTTTATCTGATTCATGCAAAATAACTTATTTCCACTATACTGGTCCATGCTAACCAGATTATTTTCAACCAACCAATAGGAGTTCTGCATCTGCCACTCAGCTGACCCAGTGAGTCTTACAAATTTGAGGTTATGTGAGGGTTTATTGTCAAAGTATTTAAAAACAATTAGTAATTATTTTATTATTTACAGGATAATAGATGGAATAGATGGAAGTGTTGGTGAAAGAAATAAAGGGACTAGAAAGAGAAGAGTTACAGGAGAAAAAGGACAAGTGAACAAATTACTACATATGTAGCTCCTAAAAAGCCCTAGTTTTTGTACCGTTTAAGCACAACAATAAACGTTTCACATGCCTAAAAATAGGGCCAATTTACATTAACGCTTACAAAGAAGAGTT
Source organism: Diabrotica undecimpunctata (assembly GCF_040954645.1). NCBI lineage: Eukaryota > Metazoa > Arthropoda > Insecta > Coleoptera > Chrysomelidae > Diabrotica > Diabrotica undecimpunctata. The sequence continues at coordinate 160,179,000 of NC_092805.1, forward strand.
TTATAAAGTTCCAGACATGAAAAGACAAGACAATATAATTGCCAGTCTGATTCATACAACAAAACCAAAAAGGGAAAACCTGGACCTAAGTGAAAGTACTCAATACAATACTTTTTTCCAACTGTTTCTGGTATATCTTCTGTATATTTAAAGATTTTTCGCACTGTTATTAGTAAATTAAAAGTGCACCAGCACAGTCTGCTGAAAAGGCGCAGCTAGTGGGTAAAAAACGGATTCATTCAAGAAGAGCAAAGGTGTTTTATGAGTACATGGAAATGAATGTTTTCCATTCTGTTAGCCTTCGCTTTGATCTTCAACAAATTCAGTAACAATCAAAAAGTCCATTTCAAGGTTATTGCACGAGACAAATTTGGTTATAACCAAGGACTGGTTATTAAAACCAACTTTTGTATTACTGATCTAAAAACTCAAAACCACATGTTCTGCACTTGGACAGAGAAGCAGGCAGGAAAAAGCAGTGTGGAAATATCATTGGCTCTCTTTAACTATTTGAAAGAAGCTGATTTTTAGGGCTGTTCTGTACTAAGGTTGTTTAGAGATGGTTGTGTTTCTCAAAATAAAAATAATATTGTCCTGAAAAACACATACAACATCAATCCAAAGGATTTTATTATATTTTGTCGTATGCAGACATAGTTTTTTACCCGCCAACCATGTTTTTGGAAGAGCACAGCTGCGAAAAAACCCATAATTTTAATTTAAGAAGATTGACCACCTCTTGATACTAAGAAGCTAAGTGAATACGATAAGGACATTCAATCGATTAGTGAACTGAAGATATTTGCAATATGCTACCAGACACAAAAAGAAATTGAACACCTTCGAAAAAAAGGAAAAGGAAAGTCTTACAAAAATATTGTGTTGGTAAGAGACTTGAAAAACTACAAGTATGAAGGAAAAGAGTCTTTTATATCTTTGAGAAAGAAAAGGAAAATAATCTTAGACAAGTGAGACTGGAAGAACTCCCCCTTTCTCATGTGTTACCAAAAAAGAAAAGACAAAGATGTTTACAAAGTTTTAAAAACATGTTTTCTGGGCTACGCCTTGGTTGGTATAAGAGTTTGATTTTTATGAACTCACTACAGCAGTTGCTGGTGATTAGCAGGAAGTAATGAGTGACTGTATCGACAATGAGCGCTGTGACTTCCATATTTAAAAAACTGTTTGTTGCATTAACTACCTATTATGGCAATGTTTCTCACTTATGTAAGGCCTATATTATTATTTTACAAAAATAGAACTTCATTCAGAAAACCTTGTTCCTTTACTTTATTGCTTTTTTACTTTATTTATATGCAAATCATCTTATGTCCACAACATTTTACATGCAAAATGACTTATTTCCACTGAGTTCATGCAAAAGGTCTTATTGCTAAAACAAAATCAATTTTTTAAACTATTTTTTAGCTACCCTAACTGAAATAAGTGTTTTAATCTCTTATCCTTTTTCAGAGGAAAGTTACAAGTTTTTCGCCCTCCCTGAAATTTTACTTATTTATGACTTAAGCTTGTTTGTATTTTACCTCCTCATGTAGGAGTTATAGAAGACATAAGTATTTTAATTTGACATGTATGTAAATAAAAATAATTTACATATAACTATATGAATCCTTATAGACAAGTAGCTTGACATTCACAAAATGTCAAAATATTAACTATAGTCTGAAGAAAACTTGTTGGATTATGAAGAACTATTGCAATCACTATATTAGTTAAATTGATAATTAAAGGTTCAACAGAAACATCCACTTTAGTGTCTAGATCTACTTTCTTCTTTTCTAGTATGTGTAATGCAATTTTTCCATGAGTCTAGTGTGATGTTTTCTATAGCAATAGCTAGCAGACCTTTGTGGTCTATATTGTCATCAAATAATATATTTTTTTGAGAGAGTCAGTTCATGATGTAACTTTCCTGTCAGGCAGTAATTGGTTAACCAATTGTTAACTGTGGCCCATAACAACAAAAGAATTTGATTCAAGGTTTAATAAAACCTTCGAAAAGCAACCTTCACAATTTTAGGCATCCATTTCTTCATGATAGTCATTGGCTATCCAAAAAACCCAAATCACTGCCTATGTGTGTTAAAATGAGTCTCCGTCCTTTACCTACTGGTATTTTAAGACCTAACGATAACCCTTTAATAAAGGCTTGTCAGCAGTTTGTAACTTTAAAATGTTTTGTCTAAATAGTAGATTTTTCTTCCTTCACGATGATAATCTTGGATTTTTTTCAGATAATGTCTCTGCCACAAAATAATCTCTTTCTATAAGAATACTGTTCCTACTTATTTTCAAATATTTAATTACAAAACTGGAACTTTTGTTGGCAAAAATCTTGGCTACCATGATTTTAAAACTCCAAATCAGAATATCTAAATTGAGATACATCCAAGACTATTCTTTTGCTCACTGTTTCACCTTACAATAAAGATATTAAAATGTTATTTCACTTTCTAGTCTTTAAATAGTCTGGATACTGCAGTTGTCTTGTATTAACATAATTTCAACTTCCTCTTCCTTTCATTATCCTTTACAAAACTTCTATAATTATCACTAAGTTTAATAACATATCTCCAGATCTCAAAAGAAATAATTATTATTAATAATTTCAGGTATAATTCAACATTTTTAATAAATCACCCCAAATTTTGGCATATGCAGATGGTGTTGACCTAGTTTCCCGCACAATATGCAAGTTAGAAGAAATGTATACCACCTTGTCAAATGCCTCAAAAAATATGGGCCTGCAAGTAAATGAGGAGAAAACTAAGATAATGGCATCAACACCCAACAATAGAGCCAAAAACATCGGCCACCAATTCACGGTTCATAACTCTACCTTTGAAGTGGTGGACAAATTCACATACTTAGGCTCCCTGATCACCAAGGAGAACATTATGATGGAAGAAATCAAGCGAAGAATAATCCTAGCAAACCAATGCTATTTTGGACTGAGTAGACATATGAGAAGCAGAAACTTAAGCCAAAAAACATGGACATGGACCATTTCCAAGGCAGATGAAAACCTCCTGCTTATATTTGAACAAAGGATCCTGAGAAAAATATTCGGTGGCATCTGTGAAAATGGTGTTTGGAGGAGGTACAACTACGAGATATATCACAGATATAAACATATATTTGGTGGTAAAGACGTAGTATCCCATATAAAAATAGGAAGACTAAGATGTGAAGGACATCTGGCAAGATCACAGCAGAACAACCCTCCTAGAAGAATCCTTATGTCACAACCTGTGGGAAGTAGTAGTAGGGGTAGGCCAAAACTCAGATGGAGGGATGGTGTAGATGAGGATAGTAGAAAAATAGGTGCAGCACACTGGCAACAGTTGGCAATGGATAGAACTGACTGGCGTAATAGACTTGGGAAGGTTGAGGCTCTTTTATAGGGCTGTAGCACCAATGATGATGATGATAATTCAACTTTACTTTTGTGTCAAACTCAGACCATAGAAAAGAACATTGGTTTTTACTACAAAATTCATCATTCTTACCTGCACCTAGTTGTTATACTCTTGCTCTTTTACATTATATTTGCTACTAGTTATTACTCTTGCTCTGCTATATTATTATTACAATTACCAATAAAATAAAATGACTCCCAGTTTATTTACCTCTTTTTTCCTAAATTATTGATATCAAATTTACATTACATACAGGTATATTGTAAATGAAGTATTTTCACCTATTACAATGCAAAAATTGTATTTTCACTTATTATCAAAATGTACAAGACTGAACAAAAAAATGTATACTTACATTTGTAATTTTCTGACTCCAAAACTTGACACGAGGCTTGGTGTTCAAATTGGTCATCTTCACAAAGAAAATTAGTACAAAATGAACATTTAAAGATCCTTCCTCCATGATCCCAAACTCCACGCTCACACTCTATACAAATTGCTTCCTGCAATGGACAGGTGCAAGCATGAGTTTGAAGACATTTTCTACCATGGCAAACCCAAGCTTCACAGAAATCACATATGGCACCCTGTAAATAATCTTTTTAAATGAGCTGTTACTAGGAATTGCAGTTTTTTGAAATAATTGAAAACATGTTCTTGAGGAAAAATGTTTATACCTTAATAAGTAAAAGATATATTAGAATGTTCTAAGAAAAAACCCTTGAAAGGTCAATTCCATAGTAAAATAAAGTTAATATACAAATGCATATTACAAATGAAAACACTATGATAAAAAGTATTACCAAAATACAGTTAATTACAACCTAAATTGGTTAAGACATGATAAAGATAAAAATAATTTGATTTGAAAGGTTGCTAAATAATCAGATTTGATAGAGAAGGAAGGCCAAAAGATAGAAATGTGAATTATATTTGTAAAAGGAGTGGAATTGAGAAAACTTAAATCGGCTGGAAATATAAACGGGAAGTCATCACTAATCCAAATGGCAAAGAAAATTATGGTCCCAATAGAACATTATAGAAGCAAAATATATTTTTTTAGGTTACTTACCACCATATTCATTCCAGTAGTATATATTCCAGGATGTTTAATTACACAATCCCCAGTTTTTATCATACATTTCATTTTGCCACACTGAGCACAAACTGGCAATCTCTGAACATTTTGACAAAAATAACAAAATGCACGACTTTTCTGCTTTCTAAAATAAATAAATAATAATTTTTTGCTTGATCCAAATGCAATTTATTCAACCTACCGATGGCACTTTTCACATTCCATGGAAATATTGCAAGGATGGTCAGCTAAAGGAATTTTTTCTTTGGCAGTTCTTATTTCTTTTTGTCTTAACTTCTGTTTTTCAGCTTTTTTTCTCTGACCTGTTTTCTTCTTGGGCATCTTTAGAATTTATTACAATTATTTAATAAATTTTTAATAAGTGACCTAAATGTCAAGGACCAAAAACTTCCAAACTTGGTATAATTTTTAGGTTATGATCATTCAATGCCAAAAAAATTTGATCACGTGTCACTTATCTGTCAACAGTACGAATATTTATTTAACAATGATTTATGATGAAAAAATAACTAATAAGTTGTACATTTTTATACATTTTCTTCTAAGCTCTAAAATAAGACGCTGGAATAGTAGATTATAACGTTAATATTATATGTGTCATGTCCACATACTAAATTATAAATGGTCTATGATAATATAAGTACACCCTACGACAGTACGAACATGATATTATTATAGATTCAGTCAGTTAGACTTATTTCATTGTAAAATATCTAATACATATAAGTATTTCATAGAGTATTTTTATATAATAATAAAAGCAGAGGTCCGTCATGGTATTCATTGTACCATGGAGGTCCGTTATGTTATAAAGAGTTGGCAACATTGTGTCAGCCACGTAAGATTGACAATGACGTTTGTGAAAATGATTATTTCTGTCCAAAAAGATTATTCTGAAAAAATGTACAGTGCACTAATTTTTAACTGATATTTTTAATAGGAAATTATTTATTTAATAGTAAGTGCTTCTATAATTTAAATTAATTATCGATGATTTTTTGTGTGTAACATGTGAAGAGGTGAAAAGGCGTTATTAAAAACTTTATTAACAGAAAAGCAATTCATTCAGGTTCAAAGTCAAGTAGTAAGTAGTTATAATTACTCATTCGAAGATTTCTTTGTAAGAAAGGACGTATTAGTAGACCAGTTTGAATGAACTTAATTTTTGAAATAATTCAGTGTTAAATACAGTGTATATTTACTGATAAATAGGTCATAATCACATTCGAGGTCAAAATAAAGAGGATTCTGATTTTACCTATTACCAGCTTACGAAAGAAAGTATTTGTAGCTTAGCAGTACTTTCACCCTCATAAAATTATCTAGTTACAACTCACCAATAAAGGGACCAGTGTAATCAATTTATTACAATTCACAAATGTTTTTTAGATCCTCCAGTATATTATTAATTGACAAACATTCATGATTAGGGTTCATTTTGATAATTTAAATCCTTTTAATCACACGTTATTAATTCAATATCCTCCTATGAGTAATAACCCAACATTCATAGTAAAATAAAGTAACACATTCTGAACTGAAGTTGTTCTATACAAATCTTATAATAAATCAATATAGATATTTTGAAATATATAAAAGCTTAGTTTAAATAAGAATAGCCTCAGTTATTGTATGAGAAAAAATAACAATGTACTAACTAGTTCCATTGTTGTATAATTAATGAAATAAATTGGTTCCCTAATATATTGATAATGACAATGTATATTTTGTATTCTTTTTGTTACAGAAACATTAATAAGACACTGAAAATATCCTATAGATTAAGTAGATTACACAAAGCAAAAATTGTTTAATATATTCATGTGAATAGTTCAATTTTTCATGTGAATGATACAGGAAATGAAAGGTCCACTTCAGTAAATTTTTTCATCAGGTTTTTTAATTTGCAGAAAGTTATTTACTTATTTAATTATAATATAAACGTATATAATTGAATTATTTCACCTTGTGTAAAATTAATATGTACTACTATGTATATAATGGTAGTGATCTGGTTGTTTGTCTCAATTTGATCACTAAGTATTAAATATTTTTTATTAATATTTAATAAAATTTATTATTAATTAATTATTAATTTCCATGGAATATTAACAGATTAATACCATATGTTCAATGTGCAAAATTTGATGAAAGATGAAAGAAGTATATATTAAGTTAGGTTATTATTAATAAGAATAGTATTTACAACTGTAGGAAATTTGTCATTTAATAATAATATTGATTCTTTATTAACATACTTATCATTTAACATTTACAAAAGTGAGTTTATAAAATATACCCATATACCCAATTACCTATCCAACACTATCTTGAAAATTATGAACAAATGTATAAAAAACACAATAAATAACAATCAAGATAAATAAATAACATAAATGATAAATTTCATCCAATCTCAACAAGGCATTTCGTAGATTAGTGGTTTGTCAGAACTCTCAGTAACTTAGGAAGGCTAGTATTGAAGAAATCAATATCTACATTTTTCATTGGCATTCAGAATTGAAGAATATCAGGATGGACTGGGATATAGAGAGTCAAACAACTATTCCGAAAGCTCAAGATAGAGAGCCTTGCTGTGTTAATTGCCAACATCAAGGAAACTTGATAAGGCATATTAAGATGAAGAATTCAGAGTTTGCCAGTCTACACATTCTGGATATAGAACTATTTAAAACATAGTTTGTTATATGAAACTCTTGCAAATAGTTCATAATGCATTGTTAGTTTCTAGAAACTGAAAGGATTTTTCTAATCCGGCAATTAGATTAGTTTATTATAGCTGTGTTAGATCCATTTATAATATTGTTGTGTGATCTCTTTACTATAAATATCACAATACTTTAGAAGGGCGTTCAACATAAATTTCTTAAGTCATTGTGCGTTTTGAACATATAATATTCAAAACTATAATTACTTTAATGTTGAGCTACAACATTACCCCCTCTTAGTATTAAATGTGATATTTCTGATGTTACTTTTATTCTTAAAGTTATAAAGTGATTTTTTGATTGTCCCAATATCTTGAATTAGATCAGGTTTAATGCTCCCAATTTAGGCTTGTATCCAAATCCTTCTTTTAATATTTCTTTTCATATAGCAATCTATATTGATTTAGCTACTTTTCATATAGCAATATATAACAATTTAACAATAATAAGACCTTTAGTATCAATAACCAATTAATTAATTCCTGATGACAAATACACCTTATCTCTAAATTTGTTGAAAGATATATTAAAAATGTCAACACAGTAATTTCAGTTGAGATAATTCAATATTCTGCTAATAGATTCATTTTTATCATAATTTGCATTAAGAAAACTTGTATAAAATGTAATTATACCTCTTAAGTTGCCTAGAAGGGGTACACAGAATAATATTCTATAGAAATTCAGGACAGCTACTTGAGACATTAATCAACTTGAATATAAAACAAAACATCATACATCAGTTCATGAGATTTTACAGTGGGTATCTTCAGCTGATTTAAAATCATTTAGTTATCATGTTTCTCAGAGCCAAAGAAATCAATGCTTAAAAGCAATCACACTATTTAGCTCTCTCAGTTTAGTTCGCAGGTTTCTATGAATTGTCTTGCACTTGTTCCACTTTTTGTCCAAGTTCATCACATGTTCTATTGTACTGCTTTCTCTGTAATAAATTGTTTGGTCTTGTCTAATTTTATAATTTGCATTAGTTAGCCTATGTCTAGGTTTTAAGGCAGTTCTTACACTGTTCTTTTGTCCCAACAAATTATCTTAGTTGGACATGATTTATTTGGATTAGATCTTTTAACTCATAACTTCTTTTGAAATCCTTTCGGAGCATTATTAATCCCAATTGAAACCCAACATTTTGTTGGACAGTTTCTTATGTTCATCTATTCTTATTTTCAGTTCTTCATATTTATACTCCTTCACATTGTAATCCATTAAAGTAAGTTTCAATATTATCTCCAATGACTTCAAACCATTTTATTATTGTTATTACAACAATGTTATTCTCTGTAAATATCTACATGTCACTGCTGATGTGGAATAGTTTGCAGTTTGCTATTAAATGTTATCAACAGATATAAATGTAGTTTTATTGTTACAAAATTTTATAGGTATTCAAATGGTATGACATATCTTATCTATTGCATATAATTTTTTTTCTGTTGTAGTCTTTAGCAGTCATTATCTTTTTAAAGACTGTTTTGAAAATCTTAAAACCAATAGTTTTACCTGCTTAGAGAAGTTTTTGTTGAATAATCAAGAGTGCTATGTGGACGTTAGTTAAAATATTAAAGCCTTTACAAACAAGGTAAATGCAACTTCAGTATAATCTGAATTGTATTGATATATTAACTTATATGTAGCATTTATTTACTCTCATTATAATTTTGTAGTTTTTAACTCACCTACTAGCATTGTGAAGTCTGTCAATGCAACTGAGATTACATTTATAAAGTTGGTTATTTCCAGCACTGTGTTGTAATTCCATGCAGTTGGCCACAATACTGATCCTTTCAACTTGCACACCATCAAGGCCTTGTGATTTACATACTTTGATTTACAGTTTTTTGTTAACAGTTATATTATAGTGAAATCATTTTACTGTTTGTACTCACATCTCTATGTTGTATGGGTATATTAGTTTTTGTAGGGAATAGGAATTTCTTTTGTTACTTAGCATAAATGGATCTTAGATCTTAGTGACAATTTTGCATGCTACAGTCCATATTTTGTTTACATTAGTTAGATGACAAAATGTATTGGGTTGATTTAAAGTCCACTATCATATCATAAAAATTTATAATAAGAACATACTATCAAATATATCAGATACTAAAATTTTATATTATTTCTGTGCTCTTCATTCCTGTACTTATGAATTCCAGCTGTTTCTAATCTCACATTTTATTGTAATATTTTCACTAAGAATATTTTTAATATCTGAAAACTATGTAAATATTGTTTTATCATCATATAGATAAGATTATTTAATATTTTTTTATCTGTCATACTTAAAGTTTAAATAATTGACTTCTTCCTAATCTAGGATGTTTCTAAATTAAATTTAAAATCGGAAGTATCAAGTGTAGTACTTTTCATTTGACAATATTGGGATATTATTTTTTGCTGCTTTTTTTTATTAGCAAAAGTGTATAGAATTCGTACACATGGCAAGTACATATTATCCCGTTTACAGTAACATATTCTATTGTAATTTATTGAATATTAAACAATCATTACTCATAGGCTTAATGGATTGGAGTATTTCCATCTTTTTGTCCATTACTTAAGTTCTTAAAGTTTTATGCTTCTCCCATCCATCTTCCCTTGCAGTATCAATTGCATCTGATCATATTCCACATGCACCATTATATGTCCCAAATATAAGGTTTTTGTTATTTGTATTGTTTTCATAAGTTGCAGTTCAGCTTATGAATAGCATTCTACAATATATCGACGTTTCAAAATCTTGCATATTTGTTATATCTTTCTTTTTTAATACTCATATGTTACAGATGTACAAAAGTAAGGATTGTAATATATGGCATTTTCATCTTAACATATGCACTCTCATATTGGAATCAGTTGGTGTCACCCCAAGACATCCCCTCATATATACATTCTTAATTGTATCTTTGGCTCTTCAATTGTGCCTAAAAATTATGTTAAGGCTTCCTTTGAAGAAACTAAAAAACTTAAATAAAGAAACTATGGGTGTACTGTTAGATCTATTCAACGCTTGGTATTATACAGTGCAGTAAATACAATGTCGGAGTAGATGTTGTACAATGGTGACATTTCACTGTCTTGAGCGAGACCATTTTTCTTTGTTCTCCATCTGTTATACTTTCCATTGAGAGTCGAAAAACATTCTGTTTTACAGGAAGATGCGGATCAGACAAGTGAGTTTGATCTCTCTTGTGATGTCAGTCAGTCTATAGTTTTTGAAAGAGTTTCCTGTGGTTTACAGTGACTCAAGTAAGATCTACAAATATTGTCCCTGGTACTTAATGTCTTTTATATCTGTTTGATGAGATTCTTTAATCTTTGTTAAGTTTAAACAAGGCAAGGACTTTTGTTTGCCATTATGCTTTGGGATTAAGCATAGTTTAGATGCAACTGTTCATGGTATGGATCTAAGCTCAACATAGTGCAACCTATTTACATTTGGAAACGCCTTTATAAAAGTAGAGGTTAATAAATAACTTTAACCAATTTTTTTCAAATGTGTAGTACTAATTCGGGACATAATTTAAAATGTTTGTTATTCAAATTTCCAGGGCATACTATGATACTTTTTGTTAGCCAAAAATACCACTGGATTTAGAGAGGCTTCAAATAGCTATAACAAAAATTTTAATAAAATCGAAAATTCAAATTAAAATTAAAGACAGTTAAGAGTAATAGTCTTATTTTGGAAGAATTATTATGATTATAAACTGATTTTTGCAATGTAAATTATTATTTTGCTTCAGTTAACTGAAATACCTTTATCTATACATACTAATGATTTAATTGTATTCGTTTGCTAATTATATAATTATATAAGGTATTGTATGAAGGAATAATTCTGTTTGTTTCATACAAGAAGTATAAATCTTCTAATTTCCAGTTTTCTTCCGTTTTTTTAGCTCTGAACTGAGAAATTTTGTTGTTAAAAAAAAAAGATATTTGTAGTCCAATGACATTAAGCAATACAAACTATTTTCAGAACTTAGATCTAGATGCAAGATACTAACTATCCAATGTCAGAATCAATATGCTGCATCTGTAAATAGTGATTTTCAGTCTAATCCAAAATCTTTTGGAAATACATAAACTGCAAAAGATCATCTGTTAATTTTCAATACAATATGTATTATGAAAATGAAATCTAGAATCTGTTTAGCAAATTTTTTTCAACAGTGTATTCAACTGAAATTGTGAGTCCAGTTTCAACATTCTCAAAAAATGGTAATTTAATAATCAACTTTATCCAAAGTATTTGATAAACTTTCCTCTCTTCCAGTAAAATATACTTTAGGTCCTGATAATGTACCCAATATTTTATTGACGCAAGCAGCTTACTCATTATCAAAGCCTCTGTTGGAGATCTTTAATATGCCATTATGCCTTTGTCACTAGGTGTCTTTCCTGCTATGTGGAAAAAAGTTGTCAAAAATATGTTTTATTATGCCTATTTTCAAGTCGGGAGGGAAAGGATATAATGAACTACAGAGGGGTTTATTTGCAATCTTCTATTGCTAAGGTTTTTGATAGTTTGGTGAGTTCTCATTTAACTTGGCAATTTAGGTAGATAATTGTAAATGAGCAGCATTAGTGCCAGCAAGGGAAGTCGACTGTTATGAATCTACTTATACAAGGATAGATTGATATTAAACTAGCCTTTGATAGATGGCGCTACTTGATACCGAATTGGTTTCGGTGTTGACATTTGCCATTCATGACATGACGTCTGTCAAAATTTTAAGTTTTAAAAACAATTAGTTTGGTTTTTACAGCCGTCAAAAGCAAGCAAATTTTGTGTTTTCGGAGAAATGGAAAAAGTCGAGTATCGTTCGGTGATTAAGTTCCTCCACAAAAAGGGTAAAACGAATGTGCAAATAAAAGCCGACCTGGACGAAGTTTATGGTGAGGTTGCACCTTCGTTAGCAACAGTAAAGTTTTGGAAAGCTGAATTTGTTCGTGGTCGTACGAGTGTTTTTGATGATGAGCGTCCCGGGAGGCCAAATGAAGTCACCACGCCGGAAATAATCAATAAAGTCCATGACATGATTATGGCAGATCGTGGAATTAAGCTCCGCGAGTTAATAGAGGTCCTAAACATTTCCTACGAACGCGTACACAACATCATTCACCATCATTTGGACATGAAAAAGCTATCCGCGCGATGGATGCCGCGTTTGCCAACAATCGATCAAATGCAAAAACGTATGACCTCTTCGGAGACGCTTTTGGCGACGATACGGCGCGATCCGAAGGATTTTTTTCGCCGATTTATCACCGTTAATGAAACCTGGGTGCATTATTACACACCGGAAACCAAAGAACAGTCGAAACAGTGGCGCAAACGCGGCGAAGGGAAGCCAAAGAAGGCAAAGAGTGCACATTCGGCCGGCAAAGTGATGGCGACTGTTTTCTGGGATGTGAAGGGCATCATCCACATCGACTACTTGGAAAAAGGAAGAACAATCAATGGTGAGTACTACGCAGCATTATTGGATCGATTCGATACCGAATTGCGTCGAAAACGCCCCTGTTTGGAACGCAAAAAAGTGCTCTTTCACCAAGACAATGCACCGGCTCACCGATCGGCCGTCGCCATGGCAAAATTACACGAATTGGGCTATGAGTTGGTTTAACACCCACCGTATTCTCCAGATCTTGCCGCCAGCGATTTTTTCCCGTTTCCAAACCTAAAAAAATGGCTCGGAGGACGCCGTTTCGCAACAAAGGATGAAGTCGTCGCTGAAACTTCGGTCTATTTTGAAGAGCTCGAGCAAAAGTACTATTCGGATGGGATAAAAAAATTGGAACATCGTCTTACTAAGTGTATCGAGCTAAAAGGGGACTATGTTGAGAAATAAATTGATTTAATTCCAAAAAACTTGTTTTTTCTATCAAAGGCTAGTTTTATATCAATCCACCGTCGTATATCAAAGCAAAATTGTTGAGGCCTTTGAAGATTGATGTCAGGTAGATTGCCATCTGTACTGATTTCTATAAGGCAAGAAGAAGAATTTGATACAGCGAACTACGTTATATTATTAAATTAACTAGATACTTCAGGTTTTTCACCCTTAATGATCAAATGGACCATGGGATGTTTTGTGTGGACATATTCAAAAAATTAAAAATTGTAAACTGTTGCTGTGATGCTATTGAGGTTACTTCTGGTGTTCCACAGGGGCTCACTGTTCCCCCTTGTTGTTTTTTTTTTTATTAATGACTTAACAAATAAATTACAATACTCTAGAAGAGTTCGGAAAATCATTTACAGATTCGAGAGGCATATGCAGAAATTTCTCCCAAACAACCGTAGGCAGTTTGGGTAAGTCTGGGTTCCAATGCTGAAAATTGCGCCCTATCCCCCCTCCATATACTTTTTTTTTTTTTCAACAATCAAAGCTTTGGAAATTCCAACAAGTACGAAACTTTGTCTAGTTGTTGTTTCTATAAGTGAACGATCCCAATTTTTGCGCCCTCGAAAGTTAGTGTGGGTTCCACGGTTCCCGCTGTGGCTACGCCTATGTAAACAACTAGGAAATGTAATTAGAAATATTTGTAAGCGCTAGACAAATGTATCGAAGTAGTTGGCAGATTATTTTTTTTTTTTTGACTCATAGCTTAATGAGTTTTAAAATTTTAAGTTGTCATAATTTTGTTATTGATAATATTTAATATATTTCATGAAATTTTTATCATAGCTATTTGAAGCGACTCTAAATCCAGTGGCGTAGGCATTTCCTGGGAATTTGAATAAACATTTTCAATAATAGACCTTTTATTACATGACATTTACAACTTCAAATTGTATAGAGGTGTTTTCAATCTAAACGGGTCACACTCTGTATCTGAATAATCAGATCTGTCATTACTGGTTCCGTGAAAACTATTATATCTTCTTTTAATCTAATAAAATGGCATTAAAAAGATATGTATACTTCTGTAATAAACACAATATAATGCAAATACGATAAAAACTAGCAATTTATCATCATAAAATAGCTTAGATATGTCAGATCTATGATACTTGGTTTCCTATTTTTTTATATACTTCAATTTATAACTGTATAAATATACATATTATCATGTGCAGCTTTATCAACCGTTTCCAATTACGGTGCAGCCTCCCTTATTTCAATGTTATTCTATGTTCTTATTATTATTCGACGATGTCTTAGTTATTCGTTGTTCTTATAATTTGCGCCCATATTTTTCTATCTTGTGCTATTCGAGACCACGTTGTTCCTGTTAATTTTCTTATATTATAATCCCATCTGAGATTCGGGCGCCTCTTTGGTCTCTTAGCGTTCCTGGGGTACCACATAGTTGTTCTAGTGGTCCATCTGTTGTCTATTCTTCTTGCTATATGTCGTGCCCATTGCCATTTCAGGGATTTTATTCTTTGGATTACATCAGTCACCTGGGTTTGCCTCCGTATCCATTCAATTATTTTACGATCCCTCTGTGTTATCCCTAGCATACATCTTTCCATTGCTCTTTGAGTTACTTGGAGTTTCGACGTTATTTCTCTCTTTAATATCCAAGTTTCACATCCATATGTCAAGACGGGTAATATGCATTGATCAAATACTCTCTTCTTGAGGTATAGTGACATTTTGGACTTGGACTATGGAATTTCGTCCGAATGCTGACCACGCTTGTTTTATTCGTCTGTTGATTTCCGGAAGTAGTGATCCCGATTTATGTATGAGCTGTCCCAGGTATATGTATTCGTCTACTACTTCTAGCGAGGTTTCATTAATTTTTATTTCCACGTTGGCGATCAGATCATTGCACATTATTTGCTCATTGCTGGCTGTATTAAGGTCATTAATTTGTAGTTGTAATTCTTCAGGACTTCTAGCAATTAGAATGATGTCATCAGCGAATCTAAGATGGTTTAGGTATTCTCCATCTATACATAGACCTTGGTTGTTCCAGTCTAATTTCCGGAAGATATTTTCTAAGGTTGCAGTGAAGAGCTTAGGGGATATGGTGTCTCCTTGTCGGACTCCTTTCTGAGTGGGAAATTCTGGGGTATTTTTATATATGCTTACTCTAGCTGTGGCCTCTTTGTATATATTTGCTAGTGTTTCGACATATGGTTTATCCACTCCTTGGTCGAAATATACACACATATATATATATATATATATATATATATATATATATATATATATATATATATATATATATATATATATATATATATTACGACTATAACAGAATCCATTTATCTAATTTATAATATTGAAAAACGACAGGTAATCCAATAATTTTTACGAGGTATATAAATAAATTTCAAATTACGAAAATATTTACATTAAATCGAATTTAGACACGTTTTGTTGACCTTGTACAACAAATTTTTCAGTAACCCTTGTTTTATTTTGTATATTCGTGTTTGCTGTTCTTATTTGTAAAATTATATTTGTTTACAGTTTGACCTTGATTGACCTATTCAATTTTAGGAAATTATGTTTATTTACGTTCATTTAGACTTGATTAGAACTGAAATATGAGTAAGCAGTCGATTTTAAATATAGGACACTTTATTATATATATGTATATATCCCCAACTTTAATTTTATGTCATCATCATCATCTTTGGCTCCATAATCCTTTTTAGATCCTTTCCTGCTCTAAAGCCCGCCACCCACGTTCCAACGCCGCAGTACGATTTTGTCGAATGCTACAAAATTGAACGTTATTTGATCGTGTATTTGCACCATTCGACCAAATCGGCGCGATTTGACGGCAGACAAACAAGTCAGTCTGTAGCAGTACGACAGAGTTGGTTGGGTCGTAAATTTGATCGTGTATATTGTGACTACAAAATCGTACGACTTAAAAAAAATTATTTGCTGGTAAATTTCGAAAATGGCTTATAGCTAGAAGTTTTTAAGAGATTTCTTTGACATTTATAAAGAACAAGAGAAAATAAAATCGACATCATATGTTGATAAAACCGCTACAAAAAAAAGCTGTGAATATTTTGATTGTTAAATTTCAAGAAGTGAAAGCAGATACTAATGAAGAATTGGTAAAAAAGAAAATTAATAATTTTCGAACATGTTCCAAAGGGAATTAAAATTATTTGGATATAATCGCAATTCTTCTAATAATTGTACGTGACAGTATGTATGCCTTTTCAGCAACCAATTTGCACCACCACCTAGGTTTCTTGTATTTTTTTCGTTTATACAAACAGCACGAGCGGCTAAAAGTATATCGTTATCCGACATGTTTCTGATTTGAAAGTAAAACTCATACTGCAAAATCGGTACGTGTGTGTTCCCATCCGATTTTAAACATTATTGTACTGCAATTGCATTCTACAAAATCGTACTGCGCCGTTGGAACGTGAGTGGCGGGCTTTAGATTCGTCGCCATTCTTTACGGTTTCTGGTGATCTGTTGCCGTCTCCTGATTTTTAATACCCCTAAATTAATCTTAATTCTATCAAACTACGTAATTCGCAATCGGCGTCTGTTTCTTGTTCCTACAGTTGTAGCCAATAGCCAATGGTATTTTAACTCCAAAGTTCTAGAATTCTCTCCCTCTACCCTAACACTGGGTTTAAATATAACATTGTCATTCTGATTGATCGGATAGGTTTTTTTGGTATACCAAACTCACGCATTTATTGCTATAGTACTGTTCTCTTGACACTGTCATATGTGGCCTTGAAGTCGACGAGTAGGTGATGTTTCAATGTTGAATCTAATGTTTTCCCGAGGATCTGTATTATTGAATGAATCTGGTCAATTGTTGATTTTTCTAGAGAGAATCCAACCTGGTATTTTTCAATTATGCCCACTGTAAACTTATAGCCTTTCGTAAGTATTGACTAGTATTTTAAAAGCAGTTGTTAACACGGTTATACCTCTATAGCTACCACACTGAAGCTTGTTGCCTTTTTTATGTAACGGCCATATCACGTTTTCAGACCATTCACAGTGCATGGTCTCATTTTGCCAGGCAAAAAATACAAGTTTATGCAGTGTCTGTATCAGGACGTCGCCACCATTTTATTATTCTTGAGCTTTTTAAGAATGTGTGTGCGTGTGCTTGTGGGTCTTTAATTTCTGTGACAACAAGTCCAATATAAAATATATATTTTTTAACGTTAATAACATACAGTGCGATCAAATCAATATGATTTTTTAATAAACACCCGCTGTAACTCCCACCTTGCTTTTATATTGCTGTTGTTAGATATTCACCCATAAATTAACTTTATCACTTTAAATTATTTTAAATAAATATTCTAGACCAAAATATTCCGTTTAGATATGCCAAATAGGGGCTTCTGTAATCATCGATCTTTTGACGTTACTATTGTTACGAAAACAATGGTAAATTTGACAAAATTATACATGAATGGGAATAATAAGACTTGATCTATAACGATGGAAACTATTCAATTAAAGAATACCATAACATAATTACGAAATATTTTAAATTCCCAAGTATACAGGTATGTATTAATATGGTTATGAATATAGGTGGCTTCACTTGCTCATTGGTATGTATATATAAATCTTCTTCGACAAACGTGGATCGATTAAACTCTTTAATAAAATGTATAAATAAAATTAGAAGATAACATCTGGGCCATATCCTGAGAGGAAAAAAAAAAATACGCAATCGCTCAACTAATTATCCAAGGAAAGATTGAGGGCAAGAGAGTAGTAGGTCGCAAAAAAATGTCGTGGTTACGAAATATAAAGAACTGAAGAGGCGTAAATAACACTGGCGAGCGTTTTCATGCCACAAAAGATAGACCGTGTTATGAATTGAAAAATTAAACTAGCAATAAAAAGAAAAATGGGTTTGTTGGTCTCACAAAACCTTTAGCACCTTGTCCTAGTGCTTATGAACTATTATGGAGTTTTATCGAAATGACAGAAGATATTACAGACGAAATCCAATCGTCAAAAATAAGAATCAATAAAGACTTGTCAAAACCTATCTAATTTAAAAAAGGAGTTTGTCAAGGATGTGTAATGTTACCTACACACAGAAGTTATTATGATGCATGTGGAGCTGATAAATAACATTAGATATGCAGACGATACTGCCATTATAGCCAGCATCTTTGGAGACCTGCAGAATCTACAGTGAGTGAAGTATCTGAAAACTATGGATTAAAACTACACGACTCAGAAACAAAATGGATAGTAATTAGAAAAAAGGAAAAATAATCCATCGACGGAAAATCTAACATTGAATGGAACATGACAACGGAGATTAGGTCCAGGATTGAAAAACAAGATCCAGCTGTATTAAGATGAAGAATATATTTACCTTTAGGGACATTTTAAACAATATAACGAACAGGGAGGTACTGGAAAGAATGGGTAAACAACAGGAAATTGCGTTTACGGTGAAAAAAGAAAACTAGAATACTTCAATCTCTGGCTGAAAGAAGGGATCCGGGTAGCAGAAGAAACTCTTGGATGCAAAACTATACGAGTGGTTTTGCCTAAAATCTATCCAATTATTTAGAAAAGCTGTCAACAAGATGCAAATTGAAATGTTAATGGCCAACTTCCACAATGGATGAGGTACGAGAAGTAGAAAAGGTGTCCGACAATGATTCTATCCAAAGATTCTCAAGTGAACTGACTATATTTTCCTGTATTCATAATTTGTCGACAAAAATATGGCCTGGGCTAGGATGTTTTTTACATCATAAATTTATCTTGAATTGTTAATTTAACGTTTGTACGAGTATATTGAAATTGAGGTTAATATAGCTCTACCATCGAACATTTTGAAAACTTACAGTACCTATAGGTAGATAATCGCTGCCTCGTCAGAAAAAAGTTTTCTTTTGTCTGGCTATTATTTCCTTGCAATTATCGTTTGTTTAACGTTTGCCGAAAGTTCTTAGCAATTAGTCTACATTAATTCACCTAACTTAACAAGAAGTCAACCGAAGTAGCAGTGTTTAGTTATTTAATTTCTATAATAATTTATGTAAAAATTGCTAAATTTTGGTCAAGTAGGTATACAATATTTAAACATTTTTCTCTGGGAAGGTCGTGAGTATGAAATTAGGCATAGCTGTCGTCCATTTAATAACAATTTCAATGAAAACTTTGACCTCCATATAAATCTTTATTTCTCCCCAAATCATTATTTGCTATTTTCTGTCTATTCGAACAAATGTTTAAATTTATTTTTATTTGATTATAAATTTATAGATCATGTAAGGTATTTTATTAAAAACTATTGTTTGCGACATGTAAAATAAGATTTTCCATAGATTTTCCAAGATACGTAAAACCAATTTATGAATTTCTTATTTGAAAAATATTAATTACAACCTGATCCTAACATGTCATGTTGGTAATAAAGTCCAATAACTTAAATAATATTTAAATAAAAGCTAACAGAACATGGTATTCAATATACATTGCTCTTCACATGTTATATTTTGAATTGTTTTAATCTCGTCATTAGATAATTTAAAATTTTATTGTTTTAGCATAATTTCAATGTCATCATGGCCGACAGAAACGTTAATGGAATTTCACCGAACCCTGAAACCCTAAAACACAATGCTATACACGAAGAAAAACTGCATCAACAATTTAATGGGGTCCATTCATCACAATCTTCAAGGAGTTCATCACCTGGAACTCGCCTCGGATATGTACCATCTTCTCAGCTGCCTCCGAGTAGGCCTATACCACAATCTCAACTTCCTCCTTCCCGATCTGCGACAGGAAGTGTAACTCAACAATTCGGGGCGTTAAATCTTAACCAAAATGCTCCCAGAAATAGTCCACAATTCGGAGCTCCAGCACCTCAACCTGCTAGTTCCAGCCCATACACAATTCCTCCCTTTAGTCAAGTTAGTAAGGAAAGTATAAATAGTCAATCGTCTGCTATCTTACCTCCAACTTCTGATACTTCGAGTACAATGACTTCGCCGCAAATGTCTACACCTCTTCAACAAGGACCATTCAGTGCTCAACATCCAAGTGGTTTTCAGAAATCTGATCCATTTCAATCAGTTAAACCAGCACAAACCAATAATACTCAGCCGACTTCTAATGTAAGTAATCAACTACCACAAACTCCAATACAATTTAATCAGGGCTCTCCTAATGTCAGACTTCAACCTAACCCAGTACCAGTGCAAAATAATATGGGCGTTCCAACTAATTCAAATATGCCTAGGATAAGCCCGATTCCACCTCAACAAAACTTTCAGCCTAGTCCTAATAGATCAGCTTTTGGTCCAGTACCACCGCCTGGATTACAGAATCCAATGGGTAGTCAAATTAGTCCAAACAGGACAGGTTTAGTTCAGGGACCACCGTTACAAACACAATACAGAGCTCCTCCTAATCAAATTCCTGGGCCACCTCCTCAAACTGGTGTACTTCAAGCCAACCAGCAAAGGACATACCAAGCATCCCCCATTCAACAAAATAATAACCAAAGATTTAACAATGCTATTCCGACCCAAAATATCAATAATGGTCCAAATAGTAACGCAAATTTTCCTCCACAAGCTGCACCTGTTAACTACCCACAAATGAATAGTGCACCACCACCCCAAGCTCCAAATGTGGCACCGAAAACAAATGTTCATTCGAACAGGTATCCTACAATGCAGTCAAACAGCTACCAGCAACCCGCCATATCTCAATATCAGCAGCAACCACCTCCTGGCCAGTATCAGTATCAACAACCTATGCAAAAACAAGTACAGCAACCAATGAATTCGTACGTAAGTCAAAATAATCAGCAATCCCCTTACCAAGGGGTAGTAAATACTGGCTTTAATAAATTATGGGGTATGGAGCAGTTTGACCTTCTTCAAACTCCAAATATATTACAACCATCGAAAGTCGAAGCTCCTCCAATTTGTTTGGGCCAAGAGTTGTTGGATCAAGCCAATTGCAGCCCAGACGTGTTCCGTTGCACTATGACGAAAATTCCAGAAAATAATTCTCTTTTACAAAAGTCGAGATTGCCTTTAGGGGTGTTAATTCATCCATTTAGGGATCTTTCTCATTTACCTGTAATTCAGTGCAGCGTAATAGTTAGATGTCGAGCGTGTCGCACCTATATAAATCCATTTGTCCTTTTTGTTGATAATAAACGCTGGAAATGCAACTTGTGCTACAGAATTAACGAGTTACCAGAAGAATTTCAGTACGATCCGATGACGAAAACGTACGGGGATCCTTCTAGAAGACCGGAAATTAAATCCAGCACTTTGGAATACATTGCTCCTGCAGAATATATGTTGAGGCCACCCCAGCCCGCAGTATACCTTTATTTACTGGACGTGTCTCGATTGGCAATTGAAAGTGGTTATTTGAATATTGTATGTAGTATTTTATTGGAAGAATTGAAGAATTTGCCTGGAGATGCAAGAACGCAAATTGGATTTATTGCTTATAATTCTGCGTTACATTTTTATTCGTTGCCAGAAGGTAAGTTCCTTTTATTATTACTGTTACATTTAACCCATGCTCAGGGCCTGTTTCTTTGCTTTAATCTTCATAATTTTCTTTACTCAAAGGTGTAATCTTTGTTGTAGTTATTAAATGTCATGTAATTTCTTTTATCATTGTAATTTGTAACATGTTGGATATATTGCTTTAAATTTTTTATTCGTGAAATCATTCAGAATACATACAGGTTGATCAACTTTTGTGACAAAGTATGGTATATCTGGTAACGTATGGTCCTAAAGTTTTGGGAAAAATTTCAAAAGCATATAACTCTGACCACAATAATCTTATATTTTTATTAAATTATTCAACAATTTAACTTAAATATCCTTATTATAAATCAAAATTCAAATGACAGACAAGGGACCATTATTTTCGATTTGCCTAATAATTCCCCTGACGGCATCTTATATATATGCGGCGTCTTAACTGTTCCTGATTTTGTGCTTCCCATCCGTTATTATAGACGTTCTGACTTAATATTGCCCAGAACTCTTCAACTGGACGAGCCTGAGGTAGGTTGGGGGGATTGTCTGCTTTCGGTTCAAAGGTAATGCTGTTAGTTTCGTACCAGTTCCTTGTGATCCTCGCGTAATGACATGAAGCAAGATCTGGCCAAAAGGCTATTTGATCATTTGCATGATGTGTGTTCACAAACTGAAGCAATTTAGAGAGACATCCTTGAATATAAATATTTGCGTTTAAGGCTTCGCCTCTAACAACACCAATGTAGGGCTGTGAGATAAAGCCAGCCTCAGAAATTGCACACCATACCAAAATTTTGTCCTCAAATTTTTTCTTACTTTTGAATTTTATTTCATCAGGTACATTTTCGTAATCGTTAGTGTAAAACCCATCGTTACCCTTCATCTCAGAGTTGGACAAAGTAAAATATTTTTCATCGTCCATCACGATCAACTTGGTGACGAAATGCACTCACCTTAACGCGCGGCAACATCTCGGAATTCTCTCTAATTGATTATCTGTGTATTTTGGAGCTTTCCTTCTTTTCCGGTAGATAATATTGTTACTCGATAGGGTCCTGTATACTGTAGTCTTTCCAACATGAAATCTTCTGGCCAGTTTTCGCTGTGAGACCCCAATTTTGTTCTTAGCTGCTTCAATCAGTCTTGCCTCTCTTATATGGTTCAAAATCCGCGGTCGGCCACTTTTACGCAAGTTAACACATGGTATCCCTTCTTCACATTCTCTGATTGTGCGATAAATTGTCAATTTGCTTATGTTTTGATCTCGATTCGACATTCGCCCAACCATATTATAAACACCTCGACGAATATCAATTTTATAAGACATTTTGCAGAGCACAAACCAAAATATTCTGCTTTGTTTATTAAATGTCAATAACTGATGACATTTCAATTCCATGGCCTTCTTTGTTAAATGCATTTTGCTTCTCAATCAGACCAGGTGAAATTTTTCCCAAAACTTTAGGACCACACGTTATTATAGGAGATACAAAAATAGGAGGTAGCTATATATATTTATTTAACACCTTTAAAAAAACGGACTTAATTTGTGGCAAAATACAGAAATTGTATCTGAAAGCTGGACTTTTTACCTTTAAAAAGCAATTTGATTTGTGTCGATACGACACTCTGATCAAAAGATATGGAATTTTTACAGTCGAGTTAATACAAATTGTATTTAAAATTGATTTCGCGCGCGTAACTGACTTCCAACATCGCCGGTACTTCTACCGTTGTTGCTCAGAGAACGGATCATTCTACAAAAAAAGTTTAAAATTATCTAAGCTACATTTTTTATTTGAAACATTTTTTTCTACGGCGCGGCGTGCAGATTCTTGGTAAATCGATTTTTCTCTTTTGCGAGGGAGTTTTAGTGGGAGCCGTGGGGTAGGAGTGGTAAACTTTTTTGCCAATTTTTTCTGGTCCCAAAATTGACATTCTCAGCAAAATTCAGCTTGTTCTTATGATTTTTAGATGTCAAATCTCTGACGATTGTATTATGTCCAGCTCTTGTTGTTATTGTTGCTCATCGTGATTTGTGACTCATATTTACTTGTAGTACCAGTTATATAATTACTATTCTAACGGGAATAAGCCACAATTGAAGTTAAAAATAAGTTTATTAACTTTTCAATTTCCACTTCGGAAATCGTTATCGTTATATAGTGGAAATTTAAACGTCAATAAACTTATTTTTAACTTCAATTCCCATTAAAATAGTCATTACTTCAAGGTGCCACAAGAAAATAGCTTCAGAACAATTCCAGTTATATATTGGTACGTCCATGGTAGTACGTATTTATCTGCCAAATACATCACATTTGCTATTTTTTGGAGTTTATTTTAAGTGGAAATGCGTTGTATAGTTTAGTGCCTGGCCAAACGAAAACTGCGTTAAGTTTTTTGATGACAAATGATGAATATAGCTGAGACCTGCTGTAACATGACACTATATTATGTTTTTCTTTCATATTTGAAAAGACGATCTTGGAGATGGTAAATCTTCATGGCCAATCTGGCCAAACGAAAACTGCGGTAAGTTTTTTGATGACAAATGATGAATATAGCTGAGACCTGCTGTAATATGACACTACATTATGTTTTTCTTTCATATTTGAAAAGACGATACTTGGAGATGGTAAATCTTTCTTTTTGTTGGTTACTTATGACTTTTATAAAAACAAGTATAAAATAATCCGAAAAATCGATGATCATATCCTGGGTAACGTCTATTACGCCTGTTTTGATGTTTTCTTGACTAATTTTCTTTATGCAGAAGGTAAGTATACTATTTCTTTTTCAATCAGACCAAAGCGGCGACGGTCACACGGTAAAAAGCTGTGACCAAGTTCTGGAAACTGATGTATAATTTGCTGAATATTACCATTGAAAGCATTCGTCACTGTATGAAAGAACCGCACTATGGTGTGATTTTTGTTTTGGACAAAACAGTTGTCCGAAAATAAACAGCGGGTTGTAACAGTTTCCGTGACAAACTTTGTTAAATAATTATATAACTAACTGACCAGTCCTTTACAACCTTTTTTGGCAGTGAGCTCATCGTACACATAAAAAGTAGCCTCTCTTTTCTGCATTGGCAATTGTGTTGTTCAGGCGGTCACATTTCTGGCAAGTATCTGACCTGGGATGTCCAAAACTAAGAATATGATTGATATTAAATTGCCGGTGATAATTCGGTGATTGGTCGGATATTTTTTGATATGGAATAACATGGTGACAAAGATTGACACAAAAAAAGCTTTATATTGCCAATTTATCTGATTATATACGGATATAACAGGACTTTGTCACAAAAGTGGATCACCCTGTATAATTAAACATAAGCTCTATGTACATCTACAAAAACATAATTGTTCATCCATTTTATTTTGTCTATTTATTTTATAAGTATAGACACGGAAAAAAACCTAATTAATGAACTCAAACTATTGTTTACAAATGTTTAATAAAGAATTTAATACAATCTGTTTATAAACAATGTTTATATTAACGAGGATAACGATACAAATGTCACGCATTAACATGATTTTAGTATTGCAGTTTTTTCTGAGTAATCTAAAATGATACAAAGCCTTGTCCATAACAATCACATTCATCATCAACATCCATCGTCGGATGTAAGCTTTCTTTAGGTGTGTCCATTCATTTCTGTTTGTTGTTTTTTGCATCCATTCCTGACCAGCCATTTGTGACAATCACATTAGTTTTAGCCAATTTTGTACCATGTATCAAAAATTGTACTTTGCATATTCTGATGGTTATCGCAAGACGCATCTTTTTTTGGACAAAGCCCTTCATAAAATCATAACCATTTTCAGTCTGGATTTGGCAGCTTGAGAGAGGTACTGTCGCTTACATTTTACATGACTGCCTTGTAAATCTTAGTTGATTAAAAGATACAATTGATTCTTCAGCTTTATGCATATTGTCGAACCACGACTCCACATTTTAAAAGGAATATCTCTGTATTGTTTTAAAAAAAATAGAAATAACAACCACTACTCAACTGAAATATTTACTTATGCTTGTTGAAAATAGTATACATGCTATTCTTAAAATGAATCAAATTTTGTTTTTAGGTATCACCCAACCTCACGAGATGACCATTCTCGACATAGACGATATATTCCTTCCTACACCTGATAATTTATTAGTCAATTTAAAGGATAGAATGGACTTAATAGCAGACCTTTTGAGGCTCTTACCTAACAGATTTGCCAACACATTTGACACCAATTCTGCTCTTGGTGCTGCGTTGCAAGTTGCATTCAAGATGATGGGTCCAACAGGTGGTAGAGTTACTGTATTTCAAGCATCACTGCCAAACGTCGGCCCTGGAGCGCTTATATCGAGAGAAGATCCATCTAATAGGGCGTCAGCCGAAGTTGCACATCTAAATCCTGCTAACGATTTCTATAAACGTCTGGCGTTGGAGTGCAGCGGTCAGCAGATCGCCGTCGATTTGTTCGTAGTAAATTCTCAGTATGTAGATATAGCTACTATTTCAGGAATTAGCAGATTCAGCGGGGGCTGTATGCATCACTTCCCTTTGCTCAAACCTACGAAGCCAGTAGTTTGTGATCGTTTTGCTAGATCTTTTAGGAGGTATATTACCAGGAAAATTGGTTTTGAGGCCGTGATGAGATTGAGATGTACAAGAGGACTTTCTATTCATACCTTTCACGGTAATTTCTTCGTTAGATCGACAGATTTACTATCTTTGCCTAACATTAATCCCGATGCAGGATTTGGAATGCAAGTTGCTATCGAAGAGAGTTTATCCGATGTTCAAACTGTATGTTTCCAGGCAGCATTATTATACACGTCGAGCAAAGGCGAAAGAAGAATTAGAGTTCATACGATGTGCTTGCCGGTGGCAACGACTTTACAAGACGTCATCCACTCTGCCGACCAGCAATGCATCATAGGCTTATTGTCAAAAATGGCTGTTGATAGATCGATGCAATCTAGTCTTTCAGATGCCCGCGAGGCATTTATCAACGTAGCAATAGATATTCTATCGAGCTTTAAAATGAGCCTGAACATGGGTAGTCCCGTAACGGGTCTTTTAGTGCCGAATTGTATGCGAATATTGCCTTTGTATATATCAGCTCTTCTTAAACATTTAGCATTTAGAACAGGTAGTTCTACTAGGTTAGATGACAGAGTTATGAAAATGATAGAGATGAAAACGAAACCGTTGTACATGCTCATACAGGATATATATCCCGATCTGTTCCCTATTCACAATCTTGAACATCAAGAAGTGATAATGAATTCTGAAGAGGAACCAGTTTCGATGCCACCTAGGTTACAACTCACCGCCAGATGTCTGGAGAATAAAGGTGCGTTTTTGCTGGATACGGGCGAGCATATGATTATCCTAGTTTGTCCAAACGTGCCACAAGAATTTTTAACCGAAGCTCTCGGAGTTTCCCAATATAGCGCCATTCCGGATGATATGTATGAAATACCCGTGTTAGATAATCTTAGAAATCAAAGACTTCATCAATTTATTACATATTTAAATGAGGAAAAGCCGTACCCGGCCACGTTACAAGTGATTAGAGACAATAGTACGAATAGAATTGTATTTTTCGAGAGATTAATAGAGGACCGAGTCGAAGATGCACTTTCTTATCACGAATTTTTGCAACATTTAAAAACTCAAGTGAAATAAGGTTAAGTGTACTTTATTATTTTTATCTTTTTATTTAAATTGTGCAAATTTATTGCTTGTGCAAAGACCACTCCGAAATTATTTCCGTATAAATGAACTATTTTACAAATTACAAGAACGTGCAATTATATATTTGTAGCCACAGTGTAGGGTGAAATACGTCTATCTAGCGACATGTTCCATTTCAACTTAAATTTAAAGACTATAACAACTTAAACCTAAAGAAGTTTAAAAAATAGGAACATCTACTTTTAGTTTCAAATTTTTTTCTGAATTTTCACAACTTTTTTAGCTAAAACATGTTCAAATTTGTTCAGTTTAATGAAAAAAAAAATACCACTTATACAGCTCTTTCAGAAAAGTCAGCAATTTATATAACAAGGAATTTTTCACATAGTTTTGAAAATTTTCAGACGAAGCTAGATATCAAAATTATTATATACAAAGAAAAAACACGTATCCCTTTTTTTACATGATTATATTAGATATATCTTCAAATTTTACACAACAAACTTTCAGAAAACTTAAAGAGTTTTGCCATTTTCCATAAACATATTTCCAAAAGGATATTTTTACAGCTTTTTTTTTGCAAATGTTCATTTGTTCACACTGAAAATTTTTTTACTAATTGGACAGCAACTTTTCGGCTCAACCATATTCAAAGGCGAGTTACGTTAATTGAGAGGTCCTATTTCGAATCCTGTGGGGGGGACAAGATCGTCGTGATTGTAATTTTCAAACTAGTCTGCATTCTTGTACTGGTTTCTGACTATTGATTTTTCTGCTGAAATATATCATAGTGAAAAAGAACAGAATTTGATGTCTATGTATTGATTGACACTAGTGTATATGGGTGGAAGACCTGTGTTTGACAGTACACAAGAAATAATCAGACTGTAGGTACTTTATTACTCTGTTTTAAAGTTAAACACCATCTTACATTAGAAGATGTCTGCACCCTTTCCTAGTATATCCTTGTCAAAGCAAAGTACTTTTTCCGAAAACAGGACTTCGAAGAAAAAAGTTATTATTGGATGATAATTAGTACACGAAAAGAGATAAAGGGGGCGCTATCTTTCTTGTCATTAAAAGAACTCAGTTAAGAAGCAGAAAGATGAAAACAAACCCATGCTTCTTCTTCTTCTTGAAGTGCCTATCCGTTTCGGATGTTGGCGACCATTATGACAATCTGTATTTTGCAAACTGCTTCTCTGAAGAGATTTGTGGTTGTGTTGAATCACTTACGTAGATTTCCCAGCCAGGAAATTCTTCGCGCCTTCCTGGTCCTCGTTTTCCTTCTACTTTTCGTTGTAAAATTAGTTGCATCAATCTATATATTTCGTTGTTCCTCATGATGTGACCGACGTATTCGATACCCATACTAAAACATTGATAATAATGAAGATTTTATTTATTGACAAAATATGAATCTGTTTTATTCGTTTTTGGGATAATTATCACTTGTAAGAAGTTAATCGATTATTGAGATGGTTCTGAAACTTTTTTCTTGTGGCATTTTTGTCATTTACTATATTTAATGTATTTCTAATTAAAATTGTGGTTAATTCCCGTTAAATATAGGAGAAAACAATTTATTGACATGTTGATGTATTTTAAACAATGCAACCATTTTAATCACTGTTTCTGGGGTTTATAGATCGTGGTTTGAAAATATTTATTCCTGGCAGTTGGATCGAATCGATATTGTACTTTTCGGTGCGTCGGGGGAGAGGTTTTGTATTTCGTATCGATGAGATCGGCATTCTGTTCAGATGCAGAGCCTGTTCTTTACGATTAAAGTTGATCAGGTGTTAATGCATAGTAATGCGATGGCCTATAAATACTTTTGGTTCTTCGAATAAAAATTTCTGTACTCCCTAACTTTAACCAACACAAATTATTTAGTTATATTAATGCGATACACCTAATTTGTCAAATGCGTAATGCAATAAATATGTATGTTTTATTTTAAATATAAGATTCGCATAATGATTTAAGATAACCAAAAGTAAACAATTTTAAATTATCGTACTAAATTATGACGATAGCGTATCTCTGCATTGTCAACAAATTGTGTTTTCAATTGATTTTTAATTATCATTAAAAATATTTTTATAATTAAAGATTAATTCAACGTAGACTCAAATCTGTACTCATCTACATATTTCTTGTTGTTTAAGTTGTTTCTTTTTATTTGTATCTTGACTTATAAGTGTATTTAAAACCACTTCGTTTGTTATACGGGGGGGTCGGAAAAGTTCTTGACCTGAAAGTGAAAATCACTCTAATATCAATACCTCTCGCAGTGTTCCTATGTCGTTTTCCTCTCTCTGTAGTGTTGTTCAAAGTACTGTAAAATACTTAAGTAACGCTGCAGTGGCTTCTTGATTTGATGAAAAGTGCTAACTAGTTAGAAAGGTCTTCACTTTTGAGAATAGATGAATATCTACGTGAGTCAAATATGGTAAAAAGGTAAATTTTCCAGTTTTTCACAGATTAGATCAGTTCACTCAATCTTCATATTGACAAGAATTTCAGTTACTTTGGACATTTCACCAACATTCTGTAGATGCATTTTCGTGATGGAAAATGATTTTTTCTTTAATTCCGTCCTGTTTTCACAATGTCTGCATCCAGTTTCATTAGAAGTTGGGAATAGCATTCTCCATTGAATATTTTATATTTTTTTGGAAATAAATTACAGTTATTGTGATTAGAATTAGCTACATGTGTTTTGTTTTTGATATTTCGACTTGTAGTCCGTTTTCAAAAATTGTTTTAATATAAAGTAACTCGTGCTGCAAATTGAAGACCTGTATTTTATAAATACAGTTCTTTGATCTTTCTTGTTCATTGTTAAGTTTGGTTTTGGATAAAATAGATCTCAATGTGTTAGTTGTTTTTAATTTTATTCTTGTAGTATTTATTTTCTATGGTATTACGATTCTCTAGGAATCGTTTTTTGTGTTTCAGGATCTTTGTTAATGTTTATTTCATTTCTTCTATTTGCTGACACAAAATAGAAAGAATGAAGCATTTCTAGTGAGTATTTGAAACAATTTCCGCAAAAAAATAGTTTCAAAACCATATTAGGATTCTTCAATTATGGTTTTACATTTTTTAAGATAGTCAATCAGCAAAATTGCTTTTTTTTAACACCGTCGCCATGAACTTTTCCGCTGTTGGTGATTTTGAGTGCGAAGTGATATTTCACGCGCATCCTCATTGTGTCAAACAGCTGCCTGTAATGACTTGCGATTTTACATGGCGTCTATTAACGTAGGTGCGTAATGTAAGATGAGCAAATTCATGTGTGACCGAAAATTTATCAGAATACCGTAGTACTTGATTCCTTATCTTATAATGTACACTGCAATCTATCAGCCATATATTTTTCACAATCGCAGATAGGCAGTATTAGATTTTATCGCAATTTAACAAATAAAGATTTTACGATTCACCAAATATGAAACTAGGAAGGCGTAATTTTTATAACATTTAGGATGGGATGCGACCAGTTAGTTGGTTGTGATATTATGGAATAAGAAACATATTCATGAACACTATCGCTATTCATATATAAATATAATTACAAAGTTTTTTACACAATTATTTTTTAAGAATATTTGTCAAAATTGGCATATAATCGCAGATGTAGCTCGCAAATTAAAAGTTAACCATTTTATTGTATGTTAAAAGAGGCATAAATAACTATTCTTTTAGTAAAGTCCAAATTATAGTACATAATCCCCATCAGTTCGCTTCTTTTACTTTTTCCAGTTTTATTTAACCTAAAACACCTTTTTTGTAAACTTGTACAAAATTTAGAAAATTATAAGAAATGTATGTATGTTGTATTTATTTTTAATTATTAAAATTTATTTATAGATAGGGGCAACACAAATTAATTCAAAGTCTAGCTATAAAGCATCTCTCCGAACATCAATCATTATTCATCACAGTTTATGTTTGGAAAGGTGTCTTATTAGTGTGTTTGCTTGTTATTGATATTAAAACTGGATATAAAAGATCGAAGGGAAAAAATTCGATGGAGTATTTGTTAATACTAAAGAAAAAACCTTAGTATTTTATATGTATCTACTTTCCGAGTGGTCGTTGTAAACTACATACATTGGTATTTGTGTAATAAAATAATTTTAAGGGTAATTTTATTCATCTTACTACAACGCTACTAGTCTACTATTGAAAAAAAAAAGAGATAAGGTAGGATTGTTTTTATGTAATACTACAAGGTTATCACGTCTGACATTTATAAAAAGAGCGTGTGACTATAATATAGAACGTCGTATTTTGTGATGTCACGGCGCCGTCTCAGTTAAAATAGAATCAGATATTCCTATAATAACAGTTCATTGTAATTTTTTATATATTTATTTTTTCATTTTATTGCAATAACTCATTGAGATATTCAAAATAATAAAAAACGCTGAAAACTGCTGTTCTAAACGTATTTCCTTATGGCATCTCTTTTATAATTGTGGAAAAATCACAATTTTCAAATAGTCGTTTTTTGATATTTTTCTTTATAATGTTTTTTGTTTTCTTTATGATGAGTTGTTCTACTTGGGGCTGAAATGTTATTTGATCTTAAATCTTTTTTTTTAGTTACGGCCCGATCCGATTCTGATTTTTTTGACAAATCGAAGGAAAATTGTTCTTAGCACTGAAAATAATGCTACCGCAGAGATAAACCGCAGAATTTGCACGGCCAACAGATGCTATTTTGGGCTCAATTCCCTTAAATCCACAATTATATCGAGGAATACAAAAATAAAACTCTACAAAACAATAATACGCCCAGTCCTAACATATGGTTCAGAGACCTGGACTCTAACAAAAAATAATGAAAACATGTTAGGATGTTTCGAAAGAAAAGTACTAAGGCGAATCTATGGAGCAGTGAATGGCAATGGAGTGTGAATGTAATGCGGATGGAACAAAATGACCCAGCTAGAAAAACGCTCCTTGATACACCCATTGGTCAGAAAAGAAGAGGAAGACCCAGAACAAGGTTCCTTGATAACATCGATGAAGACATGAGAAATATGGGAATACGTGTTTGGCGGAGGAAGGCGATGGATAGAGACTACTGCAGAAAAATTCTTGAGGAAGCTAGGAATAAGTCCAGAATATTACTCATCATGCGAGGTGAAATAAAAGTTTGTTTCTGACATACTCTTAAGATGACCTATGGTGAATTACAGCTTTTGGACGCCCCTTAAAACGATCTTTATGGGATGCCAGGTTGGTTCATTCTATATGGACTGTTTTTTAAACCATTAACAACTATTTTGGAACAACTAACAGCCAGACGATAACATAAAGAGCAAACGGTTGATTAAGAAAACAATAAACCAATTTTTTATTATCTGGTGTTGCTCTCTGTGGCTTGAACCATACTTCCATTCTCACAATCATTACAAGGCAATAAAATATTTGCCTTCGACCAAAACCAGCCCAGTAAGATTTTCCATTGATATTAAGGGCCATCGCATTAGCCTTGACTAAGACGGGAGCTAAAAGTACACTCCATGAATCTTTCGGCATCATTCAAACGCGCTTCCTAGCATGTGAAGGATACACATAACGTTTTGCTCAAGACATCATTCCAATTCAAATATGAACAAGAATATTGTGATCTAGATGGTGATTTCTAAGTATCTTCGGGTCACTAGCTGATCTGTGAGCCTTTAATCCAGTTTTCTTTAACCAGTGAAAATCTTCGCGAAATTGATTTTTGGATTGAACTTATGTTAAGTATCGATTTTTTTAAGGCAATCTTTATTCCCAGACCTTCGTCATTACTGCCAATTTCCCTAAATCCCTTCTTTTTTCCATACAGTGGAACGACCGACATTTAATATTCTTGTGACAATGATAATTTTCGTCCTTCTACAAAAACAGCTTTAGCACCATTTCGTGAATTAATAAAAACTTTCTCCACCTACCCATAAATAACTATACACATGTTGGAATATATCACCAAGATTAAAGCAGTAGTTTTCGATGTTTTATTTATGAGATAAAATTTCATGAAGCGTCGATCGAATCAATCAACGTTTTCAAAGTAATAGTCATTTGGAAACTTTTTGAGAGGTATCTTTAAAGCTTCATTTTGTCTTCTTATTATTGATAGCAGTAAAAGAAGCGGTGTAGTGCAACATTTGTAACCATTCCATCGTGTTCACTATATTGACGGCCAGTGTGTGGCACCGGCGACTTTGATTTGTTTAAGAATTCCAAGAAGTGATCACCAATGAACAGAGGGTTTCTAAGAACTCCAAGAACTTGTCGACAATCATCGTTTATTGCTTCATTTTTTTCTTTTTTACATTTTAGAAATTTGATAACCAGGGGTGATCGAAAAGTGCTCATCAATGACCAACAGGTCACTCAAGAATTAAAAAAAGTGATCGTCAATTAGCAGAAGGTGGGGTAGTGTCACCCTGTGAAATTTTTGCGAAAAATAAAAATATGAGGTTATAAATGATGATCTTGCGGAGCGTTACGACTGAACTTTCTGGTCATTGACGATGACTTATTTTACTTTTTGAAGATTCCTAATTTTTTGGTCTATATCGATATCTTTGTGAACTGCTAAGGCATCCTCTCTCTGGTCATTGTCAATTACTTTTTTGGCATTAAATTTTCAACATCCATAACTCGATGTCAAGGTGACCAAATGTTGTGATAATCCGCTTACTTAACTACTATCGATAGTATAAGTAAACTAATAGCTGATCTGGAATGTTTTAGATCAATACTTAATCACTACCTAGAAAAAACTCAATATGATATCATATTAATGTCGTATATTAATGTGTGGAGTATGTAAATGAACC
Organism: Diabrotica undecimpunctata; assembly: GCF_040954645.1. Lineage (NCBI taxonomy): Eukaryota > Metazoa > Arthropoda > Insecta > Coleoptera > Chrysomelidae > Diabrotica > Diabrotica undecimpunctata. Next base: position 160,213,317 of record NC_092805.1, read on the forward strand.
TGGGAAGTCATTGATTAATATATGAGGTAGCTCACAATATGGATAATTTCTCGTCGAGATAAAAAATATATTAACACGTTGTCTGCCATTGATTGATCTTGTCCATAATTTTTTAGTCAATCAAGCTGTGGTTGCAATAAACTCACGCACCAAAACCATATAAATATAAAATTCAAAAGAAGAAGCTTAAAAATAAACGTATTCGTTGATTCTAATGTGTTAAAAGAACATATACATACAAAATAAAATATCTTATACCTTAATTATATTGTATGCTACATTATTATATTTCTGACCAAAGATTCCTTAGTTCATTTATCTGAAATTATTAATAAAATTCGAATTAAAGGGGAAAATCCTAGTGGTTGACTGTGTACCATACTTTAAAAAAAATATATCTAAAAAAAAAACGTTTTGAAGATAATTTTAATCCATTTGGATAATAATTTTTTTAAACAAAAATAAATTTTATTAATAAAATATGCAATATTTAAAATATTGTTCTCCATATTGTTGAATATCTGAATATTATTATATTGTTTAAGGTCGCGATCATATTATATTTTGACATTCACCCAGATTTATCACTTTAACAATGGATTTAATAGTATCTATTTTTTTGTATTTTCCGAAAATTATTTAATTTTTTCGATATGGTAGGTTTCCGAAACTTCAAAATATGGTCTTTTTCATAAGATCAATATATCGGGATGTTTCTTAGTTAAACCAGTGGTTTTTTCAGTGCAAATAAAATATCTCTTTCATCCTCAAGTTTTATCATGTGAGTTCTACTCGCTATACGAAGGGCTGGTCTGAAAATTTTTTGAACTGGTAATGAAAACCATAATTATTTATGTTTTCAGTGAAGTTTTATTTTTTAACATAGTTTCTTCTAATTGCAATACATTTGATCTAACGAAGTTCCAGTGCCATTCATTATCCCTTTTCTATGGTGTTCGCCTTGAAGTGCTGCAAATTACTTATCTATAACCTGAATGGTTTCTTGGTTGGATGGAAATCGCTGGCCACCAAGGCCCATCTATTCAATTTGAGAATAGATGGGAGTCAAATCTGAGAAAATGGAAAATGTACTAGGACTTTTTTATTTTGAAAATTTAGAACATTTTTGTTTGGTTTCGGGAATGTAATGATAATTCCATGATTCATCCATTGGATAAATAGGTAGCAAAGAGTCACTTTGTGTTTACACTTAAAAGGCGCCAATAATTTGACAGATTGAATATTTCTCAATATTTCATTGACTGAGCATATAATGAACACAATAATTCTTGTTGACCTCATTTTTTTTCTATCTACCAATCCTTGCTTTTGTTTTATGTGGTCATTATCTTCATTTTACAACTACATGCCTTTGGGGATATCAATCTTCAAATAAAGTTTTTTGTCAGTTTCGTTATTTGATTGATCCTTAAATCGACAGAGAAACTATTACTGACTTCAACAAATGTTTTACAGTAATTATTTGTTTCTTAACATTTTCTATTTCATACATACCAATCCTAGATACTTACAACTTTCACAATCATTTTACCACGATACTCTGTTTTTCGTCATACAAATTTTGAATTTTTTTCTTTAAAGGGCTACATTGTTTTAGTCGTTTTTCTAATTTCCTTTCGTTGCCTCCTTGAGACGAAAATGTACTGTTGAGGACTTACGATAATTCGCAAATCATTCCTATTCATATCGAGTAGATCTTTGGATCTCTTCTTTAAATAAGTGATGGATTCGACCGTTACTTGATGGAAGTTCATTTTATCTAAAATAAAACACTGAAAACTTTTGTTTCCAAAACTTCCACAAAATTTATTATAAATTATTTTCACTACAGCTGATTCTGCGGGGTGCCTTTCTCAAGTGATGTATTTTTACTAAGTGTCTACACTTTATAATCTTTAACTGAATACGTTGAGGAGGGGGGAGCTATTTAAAGCTTTATAAAGATCTTCTTCAAATGTTCACGTATAAAAGCCTTCGAATGTTTAAGACCTATTTGTTCGTATCAGAGGTTACGTTTCATCAGTTCTACACAGTCTGATATCGTTCTTTTGGCTATGCTTATAACGAAAGATTCGGGGCCTATGAATGTTTCTTTTGTCCCATGCACTGACAAGTTGGTCCGTTTTTTGTTCCCTTCAATAGCAGTATGTCCAGAGTAAAATTACTTTGTTACTTTTTTCGATTACACTTATACTTACAAAAATAATCACATAAAAGTAAGTCCCCAATCACACACATAGTTCATCATGTGTTAAAGAAACTATTTTATTGTGGCATTTCTATATTATCTACTATATTTAATAGGAATGAGTCACAATTTTAATTGTAAATACGAAGAAATTGTTATCAAAATACAAAATTTATGTAACGTATTTTCAATTACATTTGAGGTCCATTTCCATTAACTATAGTAGATAATTATGTACTTTTTTGTCGCAAAATTTCAAAAACTTTCCAAGGCCTTTGATAAGTTTGTTGCGTTGTACAAATCTTGAATATTTTTTAACTGGATGGCACAGGAAAATATTTAACTTTGAACTGAAACTTATCGGTGCTGGATCATTGTTATTTTTTTTTATACTATTAGCATTAAACCTTCAATTTTCGAGTGCTTGTTGTTTAGTACTCGTAAACTACACTTCTTTGTTATTTATTGGATTATTTAAAAATATATTATTATTAAATATAGTAAAAAATTCTATTATTTTTTATGATAGGTATGAATGTATCAGACACGTACTTGTAAATCCGTACTAAGAATAAACTTTTTATAAATTTAATCTGATGTGGTAGTCTCATAATTTTATTTTATTTAGAAAGGGCGGGTTAGAAAGATTATATATAAGACTGACATTTCTAACGGTGGTAGACAGAAAGGCTTCTTAATTAAATATTTAAGTGAATTACAGGTAAAATATGTCTGCATTTTGCATATTTTCACAACTGAACGAAGCAGATTTGTTTTATTTTTGCAATATACGACCATTGATTCATACAAGACATTATAGTAGTTGTGACAACGAAAAATGGCGTTCAGATTTGAAAATATACCATATAGATGTTCAAGAAGTCTTTAATTTGGCTTTTTCTACACACCATCGTGATACTATAGCGCATCTACATTTAAAACAATGAAATTTAACAGGATGCAAATAAAAAATGAAATTAAAGTTTTTTTTTTATTAATTTAGACTATTTTAATATAACTGTTGGATTTTGAGAAATCAGTTTATTTAGTACAAACTAACTCAAACTATTGTGCAGCAACATTGTAGAGCTTTAACGTTTTGAAAGCTTAGCTTTCTTATCGCGCGCTACATACCGAGCGGTGTATTGTGCACAGGTATGAAAAAATAAAACCGACTGAAATGATAAAATGTAACGATCGCGCGACCATACATTACACGGAGTAGTAAACGCAGTTTTTCTTAACAAAATAAAAATAAATCGAATTTATTTGAGTCGCTTCCTACGTAGACGATAAGAAAGCTATGCTTAACCTCATCGGCACTCCCGGAGTGCCACATTCCGTTTTTTTTTATAGGCACTGAAAACGATATACAGGGTGAGTCATGAGGAACTTTACATACTTCTACCATATGTAGAGTCCCTCAGGGAGCATATCATGTGGCCACTAAAAAATGTCAACTCCTCTTCTTTATTAATTAACAGGGTGATTTGTGTAATTGACCATTTATTTCATTTTACTGTAGTGTTTATACGGCTCATTTGATTTTTTTAATTTTTGCATGATACAGTACACTACTATCAAGCATTCGACTGGTATTTGCTAAACTAAAAAATTCCAGGACTGGCTTTGAAAAAATTAATTTAGGGATTCGTATTAAATATTACACCCTGTATATATTTTTTTTAAAATGCAATAAGTGATTTTCAAACTACATAAATAGCCAATGAAAACGACATATGCGACAATGTTGTCGCACTTTTATTAAATTTTTAGTGAACGATCAAATCTTACCAAAAATAGAACAACCATAATGAAGTATCAAATTATAAGGTAATTAATTTAAACAAATGTTATAAATTTCAAACATTTTAATTGAAATGATAAACTGAGTCACTGCACAATAAAAAACAGTAACTACTAACAATAACGAAGAACAATTTAAAAAAAAAAAACTAAAAATATGTACATAGTTATGATAAACCCATAAATTAGAACTGGAAAAGATACAATAATGGTAACAAAATAAAAATAATTCAAAATAGATTTTCGAAATGGAACCCTGCAGCCTGTACACATTTTTGTTGCCGAATTGTTAATTGACGTATTGACGGATACTCTGGGGATCGTTTCTAATAGTATTACAACAATGTATAATTCTATCAATTAATTGTTGTCGGTTATTAATATTCACTGCGTAAACTAGTTGCTTCAATCGTCCCCAAATATGGTAATCAACGGGATTTAAATCAGGGGATCTTGAAGGCCACGAAATAGGATCTGCACGTCCTATCCACCTGTTGCCATAAACATTATTGAGATGTTGTCTCACTGCCAGTAAAAAGTGTGGGGGTGCCCCATCATGCTGAAAATACATCCCTCGGATAGCAACGTTCGCGTTGGCAAGCAAATTCGGCAAAATATTTTGTAGAAAGTTCAAATAGACCTGCCCTGTTAAAGGACCATCAAAAAAGTGAGGACCTACTAATTGGTTATTTATGACACCAATCCACACGTTAACCGAAAACCTTAACTGAGAACGACGTTCTCGAATAGCATGGGGATTTTCTTCTGCCCACACATGTGAATTTCGTGAATTATTTATCCCGTCTCTGGTAAATTGGGCTTCATCTGTAAATAGTGTCCTGTATAGCGTTGGTCGATTATTGTTAATCCATCTAAAAAATTCCAACCTATCGATCTCATCTCCAGCATGTAGTCGCTGAACCATTTGAATGTGATATGGGTATAGATTATTTTTTTGTAAGACTCTACTTACTTTTGATTGAGTAACATTGAGTTCTCGACTTACTTGTCTAGTGCTTATTGTAGGGTTCATAGTAACGGCGTTCATAATGTCATCTTCCTGTGCTTCATCTACATGTCGCTCTGTTGTTCCACTAGGAAAATTGGCATTTTCTCGCAAATAATTAAAAACTGACCCAAATGTTGGATGACTGGGAGTTCGACGATTATGAAATCTCCTGCGATATTCTCTACTAGCAGCCCTACCATTCCCATTACAGAATCCATAAACAAATATTATGTCTGCATATTCTGTGGTCGAAAACTGATGTGGCATTTTGAACGAAAGTAACAAAAGCTCTACCAAAACTAACACAATGTACTTAACGTAGATATGACAGAAGAAATATGTATTCTTGTACACATAAATAACAATTGATAATGACAATAATGACAATGGGTATAAAATATCAAGAAACGTCAAACGGTCAACGCCAACCTTCATTTTAAACTTTTTTAGATGTATTTTTATTTAGTACAGTTGATGCAATGTATTATTATTTGACATAAAATTTTAATCATTTACAATCAACAAAAACTAACACATACAAGAGGTGTGACTTTTTAATCAATTTAATTTATTATTTATCGAAAATAATGCCCCAATACGATCTATGAGTAAAAATTTAAAATTGAAAAACAATTGATTCTATCATAGAGATAATACAAAGTGACAGTAAAGATGTTAATTTTCTACGTATTAGATTATGTTGTAGGAACTCATTTTAATTAAAATGTTTGAAATTTATAACATTTGTTTAAATTAATACCTTATAATTTGATACTTCATTATGGTTGTTCTATTTTTGGTAAGATTTGATCGTTAACTAAAAATTTAATAAAAGTGCGACAACATTGTCGCATATGTCGTTTTCATTGGCTATTTATGTAGTTTGAAAATCACTTATTGCATTTTAAAAAAAATTTATACAGGGTGTAATATTTAATACGAATACCTAAATTAATTTTTCCAAAGCCAGTCCTGGAATTTTTTAGTTTAGCTAATACCAGTCGAATGCTTGATAGTAGTGTACTGTATCATGCAAAAATTAAAAAAATCAAATGAGCCGTATAAACACTACAGTAAAATGAAATAAATGGTCAATTACACAAATCACCCTGTTAATTAATAAACAAGAGGAGTTGAGATTTTTTAGTGGCCACATGATATGCTCCCTGAGGGACTCTACATATGGTAGAAGTATGTAAAGTTCCTCATGACTCACCCTGTATATGGATAAAGCTATAAAAGTGAGTAAAAACAATTCGTCTCTTGGATTTGGACGACCCTGTCAGTATTTATCTCTATGTTTTGATAGAATTATATGTAGTTTCTTCAAGAGAAAGGGTAAAGTTAGTTGGGGACGGTCAGAATGCATCCAAAGGTGAAACCTAAGTAGTAAATGGGTATTTATTACAGTAACTAATTTCTAGAACAAAGTACTTAATTTCTAGAAATGAAAAAACCAACTGCAGGAGAGGATTCACGTACAGTAATTTAAGTACGTAATACATCCAGAGCTGAAATGTGAATCCACACGAGTATATTATACATAATAAAACAAATAAAAGCGGTATTATCACTGCGGCGAGCTTTCGACATCCTCTCTGAATTCTTCAGGGCTTCCGAGGTCTCAGTCTCCCGAGCCCCCAGACACTAAATTTATGCAATAAATGCATTACTAATATATATATATATATATATATATATATATATATATATATATATATATATATATATATATATATATATATATATATATATATATATGTAAATTAAGTAACACTCGAAGAGTGGTGGGTTTTTCGGTCTAAGTGGAGAAATAAAAGACAAAGATAGTGGCTACTTTATCTATTTATTGAAGACGTTTCGCTTTCTAATCAGAAAGCATCATCAGTTCATCTAAAAACAATATGAAAAACCAAACATCCATAGAAAAGTTATTACATGTGTGTTATCTTAAAAAGACATGTAACAGTCAATGATATTAAATGTGTGAAAAAGCTTAAGACAATGGACATTTTGAGATCAAGTTGTATAAACAATTAATTGAAACTAGGTACAGTTTACAAATTAACAAACTTAGCACAGCAAAAGAACATGTGATAATCATACATGTATATAAAAAAAATTTGTAAAAAACTTTAATATTAATGTGTAGAGAACTAGAAAGATCATAAGATACACTTCCAACAGTATATTATTAGTTAAATTTAATTTTGACTTTAGGTAACATTATTGAATAGATTAAGATTGAAATATAATATTTAAAAGTAAAATGAAGTTACCAGTCTTTAGCTTACTAGGTGCCGCTGGTAAATGAAAGCAACAAGTATAACACCCACGCCAACAACGTGAAAAGACAGTGGCCTTGATGTGCCACTGGTCACTGGCCACAAATGACAGTGGCCAGTTCAATTCAAAACTCTACGTTTCGGCACCCATTTTGGAGTCATTATCAAGATGAATATGGTTCCGTTCGAGTTCGGGGTCTCAATCTGCCTACTCCCCTCGTAACGAACCAGTATCTTGTTCTCCAGAAATACGGAAACCGTCAAACGGCACAGGTCTCAAGCTGCCTACTCCTCAGTCACTCGACACTGAGGAGTAGGCAAATTTTCATATATATATATATATATATATATATATATATATATATATATATATATATATATATATATATATATATATATATATATATATATATATAATAAGCATTGATAGCTCCAACTTAGTAATTCTCCTCGTTTCTTAAAAAAAGCATTCACATGATTGCTATTCTCCATTCGTCAGGAAACATTTGAAGTTGTTTAATATATTTCAGCAGTTTATTGACAATTTGATATTCACTTTGTCTCCCCGACGATTCTTTAACGTTGTATTCTGTCATAACTGTTCTTTCATCTGTTTTTATATTTGGACTTTCTCGCAAAGCATTTTCCGGTTTTTCACACACACCAAATCTTTATTCAGTTCTAGTAGAGCGATCGTCAAATTGAAGATAGACGTAGAAATCCCACAGATAATTAAGACTAGCGTGATTATAGTTCTGAAATCGAGCAAAATATAAAAGTCCTAAAATTGTCTTCATTTCATCCATATCACTGTTTTGAACAATAATTTTGGTACAAATTTATTTATTTATTTCTATTTTGTCATTCGTATTCATCAAAATTAGATCTTTTATCAGGAAAAAATATCAACCAGTAATCTAAAATTGAGTTTTTGTTGTTTGCGTTGTTCTGAATACCAGAAGCCTGAATAATAATATGGTATGTGCTTGATTTCTCATTCGAAAATTTTGAAATAAAGTAACTATCCGACATTTATATTAAAATATTGACATATTATTTTATTACGCAAAAATATTAAATGGCATTTCTGATATTGAAATATTGTGATAAAAAATCTGCAATACTTTTGCATCCCACATTGTTTATTGCTTTTAATTTGCCATTAAAATCATTTCATAATTTTTCCCCTTTATTACAATGTAGACTATATTTTATTTTATTGTAAATTAAGTAATAATATATCTTGTCCTAATTTCAATCATGTATTCATGAATTTTGTCTGTTTGAATACTTAAGGGTTGAAAATAAATTGTATATATTTCAAAAAGTCTGTGTCTTTTACTTAACCCTGTATAATCGTCTTGTAGGCGGTGTTCACTTTTGGCTAGTTAAATCCCCATTGTCAATATGTTTAGAATAAATGGTTTTGTCATTTTTCAAACTAACTTACATGTATATATTGATATGCGTTTGAAAACTGCCTGGCGTTCCGTTTATGCTGCAATTTGTATTATATACACATCAAAATGGTCTAGGGGACAAGAAATGAAAGTCGTTTACTGTCAAGAAGCAATATTTTTCCCTTAAAATAAAATTTGTTCATTATTATAACATATCACAATGTACTATATCGGTTTTTGTTTTTGTTGATATTAAAAAAAGGTAATTTTTTTTTTAAGTGTATCTATTCAACTTATTAAAGTATAGTCAGTACAATTTTTGCTGCAAGTGTAGATATAATTTGTTATTGTGGTTTAACCCATTCCCACTCCTTTGTCCTGCCAATCAAAATAAACAGATAGGATGTACCCCTCCAGCAGTGTCCGCCGGCCATAAGTTGTTCTCTGATTTTAATTGTTGTATGTTAAATTTTGTCATTTTCTGGATTAAATTTCGATTGTCTTAGGGATTTTATTTTATAAAATGCCACGGTGTATAATTAAGAACTGTATTTATCATTCAACTTCAAATTGTGTGAAAGACAAAGTCGGTTAACCTATTTAGGTAAGTTTAAAATATTCTATTTATCATTGGTAGCCATATTTGTATCGAGAGGAATTGTTCGGAGCTGTACTTCAGAACCGGACTTTTATATTTTAAAAACTGCAATTTGAGTGGTGTTATTTAATTTTGCATATATCCGCGACGTGGCAGAAGCTGTGCATTCTACCAAAAGTACTGTAGGACGATAATGGCAGCGCTTTTAAGAAACTGGTGATGTAAGAGAAAGACACACTGGTCCAACAAGAGCAACACAACCGGTACATGACAGGTTTGTTTGGGGTATGTTACTGCTAACCAGCTAAGAAGTGAGCTTCAAAACATTATTGGCATTAATGTCTCTGTTCAAACTGTCAGCAATAGGTTGCATGAGAGTAATCTTCACGCTAGACGTCCCATTAGAATTGCAGTATTATTCCAAGGGAATCACAAAACAGATTAGATTGGACCGAAGAACGTCAAATTTGGCAAGAACGAGAATGGGCAAACATTATTTTCACCAATTAATCCAGGTTTGGTTTACGACCCGATTCACGAAAATCGAGGGTGTAGCGAACACCTGGCAACGGATCTCGCTTGCAGACCGTTCAAGAAGTTGACAGATGTCAAGGAGGAACTTTGATGGTTTGGCTGGAGTTTCAATAGGTTTTTGAACTGACTCGTTCATATTAAACGTTTTTCAACAGCAAATGAATATCGAGATCATATTCTTCTACTATTCCGCATGCTTTGCACAATTTGGAGAAAATTTTGTACTGTTGCACGATAATGAACCTCCGCATGTTGCAAGAATCGTGAGAAATTTTTTAGATCATAACAATATTCAGGTATTGCCCTGGACTGCTCAATCCCCTGACGTGAATCCCATCGAGCACGTTTGGGATAAGTTAAAAAGACGTGTACAACAGCAAGGATTAGTGTTCCAGACAAAGGAAGAGCTGCTAAACTGTATGCAACAGCAATGGCAACAAATCGAGAAAGACGATATTGGCAATTTGACAAGAAATATGCTAGATCGATGTCGAGCTGTCATTAATAACAGAGGTGGTCATACACTCTACTAACAAGAGCCTAAGACTTTAATTTTGGTTGAGAATTTTTGTTTAACTATTCTTTTCAATGTTTTAAACCCTCTGTATACAACGACCGGTTGTTGTGTTCACAATTTATCGTTAAGCAGCGACCAGATTTGTTGAATTTCGATATTTTCCAAATTACCATTTAATTCTTCTTTGATACTTTGTCACCTACACGATTTTGATGAGTGTAAATAATAAAAGTAGGAATATTTTGTATTTAAATATGAACGAAATATGCAAAAATGTTTATGACACCACTTTTTTTTTTTAATTTATATGCCTTTTAAAAAAAATGGTTTTTCAGAATGTATATACTTATTTTTATGCTTTTTTGGTATATTTTTTTTTATAAAATCTTTTCATAAAATTCACTTTTCCAATATTTTCGCTCCTCTCTTTCACACGCTTATTGAATTTACCTCTTCTAGTTTACTTTTTTATAGCCTGATTACCATGGTTTTCTTCCTTTGTCTCATTTTTTGCCTCGTCTTCAGATTCTTCTATTGAACGCTTTGTTACTAGTTTTTGTTTTACTAATTATTCATTTGCTTTGCTTATTCCCATACGTCTGTGAATTATTAGTTTACGATCTATTTTTACGATGGAATTATTACGATTTACGAATAGATCTTGGACCTATTTTCTGTTATTCTGTATTTGCATACTATTTGTTGCCGCTTTTCTGGTTCACTTGTGTTTATGTATAATCCATTATTGTTATTGGACTCTCAAGTATGCATGCACCTTGGGATGTGTTTAAACAATGTTAGTCAGATGCCAAATTGAGTCACTTTTCAGCACCTGCCATTTATAGTAAGGATATATGGCGACATGTTCAATGCAATCTACCACATGCTGAATTCGTTGTTTGTCTTATCATATACAATATATATTAAGTAAATGATTTAAATCTATAGAAAAAGTTACTTAAAACTATTGCCTGACTCAAGTAATATGGTGTCTAGAAAAATTCCAAATCCAGATAAAGTACTGGTCTCCTAAGGTCTTGATGGAATAAAGGAGCATATTAAACTACATTCGTTTTACATATTCCCATCCGTCAACAAACACACGTGAAAGCTAAACACGGTCGTACTGAATTATATTATATGATTTTTAAAAATATTTACTTTTGAAACTATTAGTGTAAGAATTTCTTGAAATTTAATCACTGTGAGCAAAATTTAATGTTCCATTGAAGGAAAATGTGCTAAAATAAAATATTCATTAACTGAGAGATATATAACAAAGTAAACATTTTGAATAAAAAAGCAACACGCTACAATTTGAATTTAAACAGACTGACAAGTTTGTCATATCAACACATGCTCATGTTTACAGATGGGAATTTGCTAAATGAATACACTTTAAAATATCACTATGTTGGGAAATAAGGCTGAACAAGCCAATATAACCTGAAATGGCAAAAAATAAATTTGTGAATCAAGTACAAACACAAGGCATGTATACAGTATGTGTATTTATATAAAACAGCATTTTACACAAATAAATTTTTACAAACTGAAATATAATAAAATATTTTCTATAAATCAAACTGAACAACAACGAATTGATCATTTAAAAGTTTTAAATGGATATTTAAAGTCAAGTTCAAGTAGATTCATCATATTTTGCCAATAGGAATGCACATTATCAACCTTAAGAACTGAAACCAATGTTCATTTAGTTTCTAATTCAGTGTTAAAACTTGACATATTGTTCTGATGTTTTGTACAGCTTCCATCACATTTATGTGGGCTGTTAGTTACCTTAAAATACTTTAATATCGGGCTTCTAGGTGCAACATATTTCCTTTTAAGCAATATCTCTGGCTTTGTTTGTTTAGGTGTGGTAGCACCTTCAGTCTTTTCATATTCTTTTCTTAACATTTTTTCAATTCTAATCCTAGTTAACCAATCCTGGCATTTCTTCTTTGGAGGTGAATATGTTAAATGTGGAGCAATGCCATCAACTACATAATTCGGCAAATTTATTGTAGGTGAGGAAATGTCAGGTTTCTTTCCTCTTGAAGGAGTTATTTCTAATTTTGATAGTTTTATAGGAGGTTCATCATCATATTCAGATGTGCATTCATCCATAGTTGTAGTAGTAGGTTCATTTTCTTCTTTAGTATCTATGTATTTAGGTATCTTCCTGGGAGGTTCATAATCATCTAAAGGCATTGATATTGCTTCAGTATCTAAGATAGTTGCTAAACAGTCATTTTTTTCACCTAGTAATGGGTTGTTAATATTACCAAATAGTCTTCTAGGTCCAAATTCAGTTTGAAATATTTTATTTGCACTTTCCAATTCACACGAATTTTTCCTTTTTGACAAATTATAACTGCAGTTTTCACAGAACTTTGCTGAGGTAGCATTATTACATTTTTGACATTCAGTAAACACTTTTTTTGGGGTGAAATCTATATTCAAATTTAAACTTCTTTTTAACTTGTATGTGTTATTAGATATTGGTAAAACTTCGGCACTTCCTCTACCATTTATATTCCAGTCATCAGGGGGTTCTGATAATCCTACTGTCCATATTTTATGTGTCATGTCATCAGAACAAGTTACAACAACCATATTTTGAGTGCACCAAGCCACACATGTGACTTCAGCTGTGTGTCCAGTAAGTTTGACTATGGGTTCTGAAATTTTTGTGTTCCATATATATGCATTTTCGTCACTACTGCCACTTATAAGATATTCTCCATTCTTTGATAGACATGATTTTACATAGAAAGTACTATTTTGATGTCCTGTATATTCTATTATAGGTTTATTACTATATGTTCCTACATTATAACAATATATGGTATTATCTAAGCAGTTTGCGTATAATTTAACTCCATCATTATCTATAATAAGACTACTGTATCCATTCTTTGTGGTACTGCCGGGATATGGTATAAGAACTTTAGGAAGGGCTTCTTTTTTGTGATTGCTATAATGTTTTCTTAAATCCCAAATTTTTATTACACCATCCCCAGCTCCACATGAAATCAATGTATTATTTTCTTGAAAGACTAGACCAGTTACCGATTTTATGCCTGATTTAGTAGGTGTATTAAACTTTTTTCTAGATTTGCTAGGAGTAAAAATTTTAGCAACATGAGAATTATTAATTATCCCATCTGCTTTACCCACAAAACTATTAGTGCTTGTTCTAGTATCCCACAAAATAATATTTCCATCTCTTCCACCAGTTGCAAACACACTGGAGTCATCTTTTCTAAATGCTATGGTTTTTACAGATCTTGAATGTCCACAGAAGACCCTTTCTTGTCTTATTTCGCCTTCACCTATGTCATACATTTTTGAGGTGTGGTCTCCTGAGGCTGTGACTAGTTTCATTTTATCAAACATCCAGGCTAAATCGAAAATTGCATTGTTGTGGGCATAAGCTCCATACCTAAAATTAAAATTAATATATTAAAAACAAAGTAACAGTATTCATTTGTGTAGTTTATATGAGGACTAGTTCTAAGAACCGGCTCCGATACTTAAATGAACTAATTCGCCAGAGCTGACTAAAGTTAATTTAAATTAAAATCAGCATAATCAAAAATAAACCTTATGCACAAACGATAAAAAAATATTACGTTATGCTCATATGTAAATTAATCTCTCCTGTAACTGTGTTAATGAACTAGTAAACTAAAAGAGCACCCTAGTTCACTTCTCACATTTAAACTAAACAGTGTTCTTTATGATGAACTATTATGCCAAACACTAAACAGTATTAAATAATTAGCAATAAATTATACATAAATATTAAGCTAGGTATATTTATCTGGTAGAAAATACAATTAGTGTGAAAAAAATCACAATCCAAACATTGTTCAGTACAAAACTTTAAAGGTTAGTTTTGTATTAAAAAAAACCATAGACATGTAATATAGTCACATGCCCCCAGTGTGACAGAAAACTGACACATCTATATCTAATGGGTCAGATTTATCGAACATGTGACCTTCTCATTGGTCATTTAAGTCACGTGGTTGATAAACCTAGCAGATTAGAAGAGATGCAGGGACTGCTTTGCATCAGTTTTCTATGTCAAACTGGGGAAACAGGCTGGTATTGTAATGATCAGTCTATCTGGTATTATATGCCTATAAAAAACATAATTTAAGGAGACCATAGCATTGTTTATTTTGTGAATCAGTAGTAACATAGTCACAAACAAAAATTAAACAATTTCTGTTAAACACTAACTTACCTTGAATCATTTGAACTGTCATGGATCACTAATTTTCCATCTTCGTTGGCTAAAGCTAGTATATGTTCATTATTTGCATTAGGAGAAAATTTGCAAGTAAATATTGGTGTGTCTTTAAACAAATCATCCTGGCCTCTTGAGGGAAGTAATTGAGAATATGAGTTTTCTTTTGTACATCTCAATCTCTTTATGGGTGCATCACATTGTCTCCAGGATACTAAAAATGTGCTAAGGGTCAGTAAAACAAGAAACAGATCTAAAGTAAATAACTAAAGGATGAAGGATTGGAAAAGTTAATATCATAGAGATTCAATGGAAACATATATTGTAGCTTTGTGTATACAACTACTACTACAATTTATATATTAAGTTAACTAACACATTATGACACAATAGTAACTTAAAAAATAAGCATATATAATGCAGGTGTTCTAATAAATTGATATTCAAAATATTTCATAGTCATAAACTTTAATTACGTGGAGAAATACTTACAAAATCCAGTTTGCTGATTTATAAGAGCTTGTACGTTGTTTATTGGCATATTTATACTTAACAAAAATTACACTTTTTTAATAATATAATGTATTCTTAGCGGGAAAATATTTACAATGTTTATAAATGACGGTTTATCTTAACCTTGAACGTAAAAGTCAGAAGTCAGAGTTAGTCTAATGTTTAGGCATATATTAGCAAGTGTTGCTTAAAGTTTATTTTAAATTCACTTTAATCATGTCTTTATTTTAACCGGTTATGGAGGCTGTGTATTTTGTATTTAACTTTTATGTAATTAACTTTATTCCGTCCAAACCTTTTTTACGGTGTATTTAAAGAACAATAGTGCAATATTCGTGGCTTCGCATTATTGCACGTGAAAAAGTATTTTTCTTTTAAAAAGAAGAACGAAGAACAATATAACCAAGAAATAATTTTTGAATACTGTGTAATGGATATAAATTAAAATTAAAAATGAATTACTCTATTCGTCATCTTTTAAAAAGATATTCTACTAGTGCAAAGCCATTAGTAATACCAAATAGTAATGTTATAAGCGATATTGATAACAATCTTTATAAATATAAGAAACATCCAGGTGTCAATCTTCCAAGAACTGTATTATTACCAGAAACTTTTATAAAAGCGGTTATTAATGTATTGGCAGATTATCCAGTAAAAGGTTTAATTGAACCTAGTGAGAAATTAAAAAGACATCTAAAAGGCCGAGTAGCTCCCATAGAAAAAGTAGATCTGAGAGAAAAGGTATCCCAAATCCAAGAAAAAGTTTTATCAAAACACAAAAAAGCTGAATTTACAACAGTAGAAGAGGAAATGAATTTTAAACATATGATTCAAAATCAAATTCAAAGAAGAATAAATAAACAGTTGTATAATTGGAAGCCAATAAAATATGATATCCACAACTCATTGTTATATTTAATAGGAAGATCAGCTGCTGAATATGCAGTGTTAGTGAAAATATTTGGTGAAATAGAAGCTCGTGATCCAAGTTTCAGGCCAAAAAGTATTTTTGACTATGGATCTGGTGTAGGAACTGCTACCTGGGCTGCTAATTTATTTTGGAAAAAATATATTCTTGAATATTTTAATGTAGATACTTCTAGGGATATGAATGATTTAGCTCAAATATTATTGCAAGGTGGACATGGCACTCCAGCCATGCCATTAAAAGGAGTATTTTATAGACAGTTTTTACCTGCTACTCCATTAAATTATGATTTAGTAGTATCATCATTTTCAATGTTTGAACTTCCATCTTCAGAAAGTAGGTTAGAGACAATATTAAATTTATGGAATAAGACTGCAAAATATTTAGTTATAGTTGAGCAAGGCAGTAATGCAGGCTTTAAGATAGTAAATGAGCTAAGGGACTTTTTACTTCAAATTGATAAAGAAGGTCATAAGTGTACAGTTTTCAGTCCTTGTTCACATGACATGATGTGCCCTAGATTTTTATTAGATGATGGAACCCCATGTAACTTTGAGGTGTCTTATCATTCACTTCCTTTGGCTGGCCATTCAGAAGTAAAATCAGATCTTTATTCATATGTAGTATTACAAAAAGGTAAAGTTGAATACCATGCTGAAGAAAGGTGGCCTAGAATAATAAGACCAACTTTAAAAAGATCAAAACACACAATTTGTAGGATATGTACAAGTAATGGACAACTTCAAGAAATTATTTTTACAGCTGCTAAGCATGGTAAGACAATGTATCAGTGTTCTAGAGCATGTAAATGGGGAGACCGCCTTCCTATCACCATTCAAGATAGAGAAAAATGTGATACAAATCAGTAGGTTAAGAATAAAGAGTTTTATTTTATGTTTGTGTTATTATTTAATTAGGATCAACAAGTGTGATATCCATTAGAAAACTTATTGCCTATCTTACTGGTGTATTTATCATCAGCTTAATCTTATATATTACACAGTAGTGTAATATCATCTGTGACCACTGACGGGCCATGGTCACCTCTTGGGGTTTCTAGGCTCAAAAATTTTACATGGTGTGGAAGCTAGCTGCAAGCAATATTATTTACATATATATGTAATAATTTAGCATTAGTTGTAAGTTATCTATAAAACAATTGATTAAAATTAATAATCAAATTTTGTTTAGTATGTGAACATCTGACTGATTATCATTGGCCTTAATTAACCTCAAACTCAACAAGACACTATCCCAAACATTATGATTTAGCTATGTGCCCTCCAAATTAGAAACACACCACTTGAGTGACCATCTTACACTGAAGTGTTAAATTATTATAACTTAAAACCAGTTAAATGCATAACCATGTTATGTGCAGTGAAAGTGTTAAGCCAAGAACTAAGAAAGTTGATTTTCGATAACCTTAAATCATTAATTCACTTCTAAATATGGCTGACTACAAATGAGACCTGATCAAAGGTAGCCCAATAATATACAATGTTTATTCGAATTTCCCAATGATGTGTTACGATCTCCCAATAGTAAATAATTAGTAAATTTACATTGTTTATCATTCTGTTGTGTTTTATAACTACCAGGATCCGGATATTATAACATTCATTAAAATAGGACGGCTGCGTTGGATAGGACATGTAGAAAGAATGGAAGAAGGCGAAATACCAAACAAAATACTCAAACAGATGCCAGTAGGAAAAAGAACAAGAGGAAGACCGAAGCTGAGATACTTAGAACAAATAGAAAATGATATAACAACCTTAAAAATAAAAAACTGGAGAAAAAAAGCACAAAACAGATCAGAATGCAGAAGAATCCTGGAACAGGCCAAGACCCAAAAAGGGTTGTCGAGCCAGTGATGATGATGATATGTTTTATAACATAAGGCAAATGGAAACATTAGATTTTACTGAGCGAAAAAGTTTGTCATATATTTATCCAAGGGTAGATCCCAGACTTTGCTCAATTTTTTTATAGTTCCATAGATTAGTAGTCAAATCTGAAATTTTCTTAAACTATGCACTTAATCATAAACTTTTGTCAAAGATCACTAAATCCTTCACTTATAGATGCAAAAATACAATCAGAAAATTGTAACAAGATATAATTTTAATTATAAACATTTACATTTTCCTTTTTATAGAACATATTAACAATTTTTGGTAACAATGTTACTTTAATAGGTTTAACTTCATAGTTTTCATTATCAATTGAAAACCAAGCCTCCTGTGCCTTTATTTCTGGATTTATATTAACTGTTCTTGCTTCTATAAATTCTCTAACATCTTTTTTCTCACCTTTTTCTAATTTAAATCCATTTTTTACAAAATCAAGGTATTCTACGTTATCTGGTCCAATTTCAACTACCAATTTGGATGGTGTTTCTGAAGATGATCCTTGTATCACATTTAGAGTTGAAAGTTCAAGATCAGAGGTGTAAATTTTTTTCTCATGGGTTATCGAACATTCAGGATTATAGATTGATAAATACTTTGCATAAGGATTTTCTGATTTTACAAACCTGAAATAAATATTAAATATATTTCTATAAATAACAAGGAACATATTTAAACAATAGTCATTAAAGAGATTTTTTAAAATCAGTAAACTTTTCTTTACCTTTGCTGCAGATTCATCTAATATTAATATTTATATAAAATATTTCAAAAGTGAGTTTTACTAGCTCACAGGATAAATCATAAACTTTTACAGTCTGTGTTTTGTAATGGTATATTGTGTTTATAATTAGTGGGATATGGTGTGCAATTATTTTTCCTGCAAAAAATAATTGATGAATGTTGCTAATTCACTGATGGTCCCTTCAAGTAAATTCCTGAACTAAACAGTTCCCTTGGATGTTTGGACAATATTAGACCTTCTTGAATCAGCTTCATTGGTTTGAAAATCGACTTAGCATGTTTTGCTATTAATTTGCCAATTTAATCTGTAGTATTCCAACAAACTTCCAATTACTATTTTAGTTTGTTAATAAAACCTGCTGTCTCATTGCAGATATGTGATATTGTCTCATTGCAGATATTTGTGATCTGGGAAGTGTTGACTAATGCTTCACCACCTGTAGTCAATGAAGATGCATTGATTGTTATCCAATCTTAGCATGGAACCATCTTTTTCACCCACTTGCAACATGCCCCCTCTGTTTTGAGTTCTCATTTACCTGTTTTGAGTCAAATATATTTGAGTGAAACAATTACTCCTCAAGGGATGATGCATTTGTGAAAATATTACCAAAAAAACAGAAGAGTTTAATTAAATACAAACTGTGGGTGCAATCATAGTCATGCCAATTGTGGCATTATTATGATAATAGTTATGCTCACCTAGAGAAAAATCCTCCATTTTTTGATACATTTTCAGATCTTCTGTAGCAATTAGAACAACCTTCACAAGGAGCACTGTAACTAATTAGAGCCTCACAGTTCCATGAGAGTTTATTTTTAAACCTAAAATATAAACAGCAAATTAGGAATTAAAAAATATAGGGTAGGGAATCTAATGCAGAGAAGATTGTTATACTTATATTTGCTATATAACCATACCCATTAAAAATATAGGTAGCATAATTCCTGAATGGTCCAAAGTACCAGTAACTGTCTTTATTTGCTTTAGCATCTCTATATGCTCCCCATTTCAAGGAACCTACTGCATAAATGGGTTTATTTGACTGCTCTGGTATTTCACTAGAGAGAACTTCAATTTTCATAACATCTATAGGTTTGAAAGTATCCTCTATTACAGCCATTGCAGCTTCAGCTAATGCTTGAACCCTTTCCACTTTTGTTTTACCAGGAAACTTAACTGTAGCTACCGTATTTGTTTTGCCAAGTGGTAATACACCTAAAAGTATAATTTAGTACCACAAATATAGTCTTTCACTAAATGTTTACCCAATGGAATGTTACTAGCATTGTCATTTGTTTTTCTCAATAATCCTGTTACTACTTCTGATAAGGTACCATCTCCTCCAGCAATGACAATGGCATCTGTACCTCCAATTTCTTCTATTAATGTTTTAGCATGCCCTTCCGATTCAGTCTTTTTCACTTCAATAGATATACCAGCTAAATGCAATAGAGGGGCACAGTATTTTTCAAATTCATCGACTGATTTACGTTTATTTGCATTGGGGTTAAGAATTACAGTTATGTGTCTAGGTTTATCGTTTATAGATATTGGTTCTTTGCCGTATTTAGCCGCTCTTTGACAATAACTTCTCATTAAATCTTGTGTCCTAAAAAATATAAACGATATATATAATTGTTATATATTATACAAAAATTAAACTTACTGTAGATAATTTTTGGTGTATATTACTCCATAAGTGAGTACTCCTGTGAAAAATATTGATTTTTTCCAATGATTTCTAACAGTTTTTGCCACTTTAACTATAAATATCATTTTTAATTTTAACAGACAATATAAAAATTTAAATATTTGATATTATGTTAAATTTTAAAACTTTTTTTCTGACATGTTTTGTGTTTTAAGATAGGTTAGAAACTTCTTCTTTCACGATTGCCCAAAAAAATTAAATATATAAGGATAAGGATATATGTTTACAGAATAGATGAGTGATGAGTCCTCTACCTCTTATTTCAATCCCATACTTAGGACTACATATTAATTAATAATTAATTAAAGGTTTTATGAGTTGGGTTGGAAGAGTAGTATCTAAGCAGGTCTTTTATGCGACATGTGTTCAATCCTTATTTTTGGGTAAATTAGTGCTTATTTATGCGCATATTTTTCACTTTTTTGGCATATTTGCCTAGTCTAGTTATGATATTCTCTTGAGGTCTTTTTTGTCTCTAAGTTTTACCAGTTCCGACGCTCTTGTTTTGTGGTTTTTCTTTGGCCCATGTCCCAGTACCCCCTTTCTTGATCTTTCTCTTCTGAGCTCCAGATAGAAATTTTTTAGTAAATGACTAAAAAATCTGTTCCTCCCAGAAGACCTTCTGGCTCAATATTTGAAGCGAAGGCACAGGCCGTGACTGGAGTCCCTCTTTGATCATTCACGTGATTTTTTATTTATAAGCTAAAAGAGTCATTCATTTCTTTTTGTTCTTGCCCATTTTGTTGTGGGAAATAGCATCAGACACAGCAGTACGCCCTTAATATGATAAGGCCATAATCACCCAGAGTTCGCCAGTCCTCTAGGTCATTACTTAAGGTACTATTCCGCTTTATCATGCATATCCTTGGCACAATGATGCTACACCTCAGGATTTGATAGCGCAGTAGTTGTAGAACAAATCTCACCATATAATTAGTCAATATTGTCATATGCCCAATGAGCATGGTGTAAATAACTATTCATATATATGTGTATGTGGGTCTGTTCAATCAATGAATCTACAGTAATGGCATGTTCTATGCTATTTTCTCAGTTGATCCATGAGTGTTTTTATCTTATTCTATAGCTTATAAGCTTTTCACTTGTTGGCTACTAAATCATGAACCTGAATGTGATGTTTTCAGCAACAGGCCAACCACACACCAGTGCATGCTAGTGTTTCAGTTGGCTTTACAATTAATGGTCATTTCAAAGCAGTGGCCGGTAGAGTAAATTACAGTATTGGGTTATGTGCACATGGTTTCTGGTTTAAAGTTGTTAATATTTGTGTAAAATTGCCAATGACAGTGACTATGTAGCTGGCAACTCGCAACAAAACATCTTGTTGACTCAAGCTAACATCTTTTTTTTATATAGTGGCAGCTAATGAGTTAAATACTCAGTTCAGTTAATGTTTTACTAAACATAAAAATGGAAATATAAAAGCTTTGTTTTTCCTCCCAATATTTTTAAAAGATTCCTAAAAGTATATTCTTTTATTGGATAATTTGTTTTGAAAATATAACTTATTTAAAAAAAATTATTCTTTAATATGATTATTATTATGGACTTAACTTAACTAAGATCATTTAGAAGACACAAATCAATTTACCACTTCTTCTTCTTGTAGTTCCTTCTCTTATCGGAGGTTGGCTATCATCACAGCTATCCGTACCTTATTGGCGACTGCTCTAAAAAGATCTACTGAGCTGCAACTATACCACTCTCTTAGGTTTCAATTTACCACAGCATTTTACAAACTAAAACGTTATTCTGACTTTACAGCCTAGATACATGTACACAGTTCCAATAACTAAGTTGAAATATGATCTCGGTAGAATAAGAACACAAAATAATAACCATCTGAGGTAAAAAAGTTCTATGATGAGAATTCTACTTTGTGCTAAAAAAAGACATTTCCTTTAGAATAAATAAAGTATGTTGAATGTATTTTTGTATTAAAATATTTAGGTTTGATCATAGACAAAATGTATTGAAGCATTTTTCTGGAAGCCATCCATTTTTATTGCAGCCAGTAGGATTATGGTTCATAGTGAATATATTTATGTTACCTATTCTAGAGCCTCATACCAGGTCTAGTGGTCATTAATTAGGCTAGAGAGGTCTGAGAAATTTGGCTTTTGTATAGATGTACATAAAACATCACTAATTCATTATAGCACCTTTTTAATTAAAATTTAATGGCTTTTCATCTTATTTAAATTTCTTTGATAGTGAATGTGGAAAATTGAATAATACCTAACAGATTATTTTGATATGTAGAATAAATATAAATTTATCCATACATAAATTAGGCTATATGCTGTAATAAATAACTATAATTAAATAATAATTATATAATTTGCTCTAGTTGTTGAAGTCATCAGATACAGTCATGAATTATTACACAGGCATATATTAAAAAATAAGAATTATATATTTATAAACAGAACAATCCATGTTAATTTTAAGGAAAGAAAATAAAATTACTAAATACAGAGACAATAATTAGTTATCTATTGAACAAAGTATTCTACAAAAGTTAAATAAACCTAAATATGATTTAAACATCATATCCAACAATGTGACGTTTTCCAATGCATTCTCCAACGTAGAACCAACATAAAACTTCAATACCGACAAGGGTGTTCAACCAAGCCTCTCTTACAGATTGATTTTTCCAAGAACCAGTTCTTGCTGCTGTGACAAGTCTGCCAATACCAGCTCTGATTTGCGGAATGTCTGCTGGTGTCGGAGGTGATAATTCTACTCGTGCATATTTCATGAAGGTATTAAACTTTGGTCGTCCTTCTTGTATAAGTCCTATAATAAAATTTATTAGTAAGGATAATGAAGTAGGGTTAGAGGTTAGTTACATAATAGTATTATCTTAAAGACTACTTACTTCCGGCCAATACTGGAATTTGGGCTACTAATTTGGACATTTTGACCGGTTGTTATCAAATCTTTTTCCACTAATTATTTAATTCAATGAAAAAAGACTTCCCTTAACTTGCACCTTCACCTCACGTCAGATTTTGTCTAATGTCAAACTTAAGGAAGTTTTTTGA
Source organism: Diabrotica undecimpunctata (assembly GCF_040954645.1). Classification (NCBI taxonomy): domain Eukaryota; kingdom Metazoa; phylum Arthropoda; class Insecta; order Coleoptera; family Chrysomelidae; genus Diabrotica; species Diabrotica undecimpunctata. The sequence goes on from NC_092805.1 coordinate 160,236,823, forward strand.
CATTACAGTCTTATAGTCATGATCACAGAACAGGAACTATAATGTCATTGTCATAATCGAGAAACAAGAAATCCAATATGTAAATAGCATTAAAATATTTTCAAGTTGAACTTTCAAAAATTGACTAAATACTAAATTCTTGTACTATTTTCAACTATTTTAAAAAGTGCAAAATATCAAAAGTTAAATAAAGTTTCTACCTTGTTTGTATTTCATTAATTAATAACAAAAATAATTATTGCATATGATTAGATAACCTTGTTGACATCAGCTTATCTGTATTTAAGACTTTAGTGTTATTATCGTGCCTTTATATTATGTTCTCTGTGTAAAATATTTAATCTGAACGTCTGTAGTATTTGGCGCTTCACAATGACTCAGGTTACTGCAGATTTTGAACAATATTTGGAGCAATATTTAAAGGGCTGTTCTAAACTGGCAATTTTGCTAGACTATGATGGTACATTAACACCTATAGTGGCTCATCCAGATCTAGCAATAATTCCTCCCGAAGCGAAAAATGTTCTTCAAATATTGTCGCAAATTCCAGAAATATTTGTAGCTATTATATCGGGTAGGGGTGTAACTAATGTTAAAAAAATGGTTGGGATTGACTCTATTACTTATGCTGGAAATCATGGTTAGTAAGTATATCATCTAGTAAATAGTGCATTTTTGTAAATATTCTTCCAATAATGGTTTTCTGTCCTGTAAATTTATGCTGTTTGTATATATTTTTTGTTTGGTTGCAGTTAAAATGAAAGTCTATTTTCACTACATATTTAAACTGCAATATGCCCCTGGTTTCATCACATATTGATGCAGGAATTTTTTTGAATAAGATATCTATTTAACAAATTTAATTAATACACTAAAGTATTCCCTAGTTTGCTATTTATTTATACCGCATATCTTCTATAGATTTATTATTTTAACCTATTCTAAAAAAAAACATAAGATCACTGAAATCATGGAATCCCTAAATTTGAATTTTATTATTTATTGTATATTGATGTTGTCATTTTTTTAGCGATTTAAGTGATCAGTACCACTGCAGCGGTTTTACATTTTTTAAAAATTGATTAAGTAATACTTAAATAAATTTTATTAAAAATGAAAACCAATTTATCTAGTGTTTGATGAAAATATTTATCTCATAACAAAGTTTTTTATATTTACTGTCAGTTGTATGACATCATTTAACATTTACTTCAATATAATGTTTGGGGAGATAATAAATAAAGTCTCATCTTGGGTTGTAAGTTTTAAAAATGAAGAAGATACTTCTACAATCCCAGCAGAAGATACAAGTGTAGACTCACATCTTTTAGAAAATAATGAATGTACTGGAGTGTCAAATTTGGAACAAACTGAAAGCACATCTTCCGCTTCCAAAGAGTCATCCACATATGTACAAAACAGTCAATCAGAATCTGATTCTTGTATTAAGCAAAATGAACATTATTCTGTGGACACCTTAGTTAGTCCTGAAGTGTTTAGTAATGCCATTTCCTCTGCAGTGGCAATAGTAAAAGATACAGTGTCAAAATTAAAAGAATCCATTGAATATAAAAACATACTAACTGAGTTTAATAAGGAACAGGTCCAATTTATTCAAAATCAACAAGATGACTTAGCTTTATCTTTGCCTCCTTGGGTGGGCTGTCCTAATGAACACATTTTAAAAGAAAATTGCCTTAGTTTATCTTCTGATCTCAGACATTTTCTAAGTAACCCTCCACCCGGTGTTAATTTTCAATTTAATTACAAAGCTTGTTATCCTATAGCATTGGCAGTTATGAACCAAGATCCCAATCTTGAAAAAATACGTTATAAACTTGTACCTAAAGTGATATCAGAAGAAAATTTTTGGAGAAATTATTTTTACCGTGTGAATCTTCTATGTCAAGCAAATGATGAGGAGTTTGATAAATTAAATGAGGAAGAAACTTTAGGTAATCCAATAGTTCACACGGACCAGATTAGTACATCCCTTTTAGAAGACATGGAAGTTTGGGGGAATGATTTTGATGTTGGTTTAGACTGAATGTATTGCTGATCCAAAGTTAAAATAATTTTCTTATTTCAATAGTGAAAAGTGGAAAAAGTTTTATATTTTTTAAATTTTATGGAATTGTTAATTTAATATTATTAAAAATTACAAAATTAGCTTTTTTGTTATTTAATGCTGATTTTGAGATCATTTGAGGTCAAATTTAAATCAAGTTGAGACTTTGGATGCAAGGGTTTATGCATAGATGTATCTATGGTTCATCGTTCCGTCATAGGTTCCATCTTTAGTATAATATATCCATACAAATATAATACAAATAGACTGATTGCTGCAATACATTATTGCACCGTTATGTTTATTCATAGGTTTCATCTTTAGTATAATATATCCATAGAAATATAATACAAATACAACAGGTGTTCCAATATTATTATATTTAATTGTTATAGGACTAGAAGTCATTTATCCAGATGGCTCTAAATATGACCACCAACTTCCATCTAATTTTGAGGACCAAGTTAAAGAATTAATAGCCAAGTTACAAGAAAAACTGGTAAGAGAAGGTGCTTGGATAGAAAATAAAGGTGCCAGTTTAACTTTTCATTTTAGAGAGGCGCCAGCACACTTAAGAGAAGAAATGGAAAAGGAAGCCACGAAAATTATAGAGGCAGCAAATTTTAAATCATCAAAAGCGCATATGGCTGTAGAAGCAAGACCGAAAGTTGATTGGAATAAAGGAAGCGTGGCGCTCTTGCTGTTAGAAAAGAAATACGGAAAGGACTGGAACAAAGAGACCAAAGTGATATTTGTCGGTGATGATACGACCGATGAAGATGCTATGAGAGCGTTGAAAGGGAATGCGGCTTTATTTAGAATTGCTAACTGTACTGCTGAAACTTATGCCGATAAAATTATTTCGTCTACTGAAGATACATTAAAAGTATTGAAAATAGTTCAAAAACATTTTAAGAAATAATATATTTCATTAATATATATCTAATTACAACAATGTGTATATTTAATATATTGTATACCTAATTATAAAATATAATACCTATGTACGAAATAATTAAATATTACAAGAAAAATATGCATATGTTTCGTTTATAGTAATATAGTCATAGTTTATAGTCAATTATATAGTAAATTGTTGTATTATAGTTTTAATTATATTTCTAAATTATTTATATATTTATTTATAGTCAGAGATTTGACCTCTAAAAATCATACGAACAAGCTGAATTTTGCTGAGAATGTCAATTTTGGGACTCCAAAAAGATGCAAAAAAGTTTACCACTCCTTCCCCCCGGCTTCCCCCTAAAATTCGGTGGAATATCAGAAAAAATCGATTTACCAAGAAACTGCACGCTGCAGAAAAAATGTTTTAAATAAAACATGTACCTAGCTAAGATATTTTGAACAAAAATGTTTATTAGCACTTTTTGTGTAGAATGAACCGTTCTGTCAGAAACAACGCTTGAAGCGACCGGTAATTTTTAATGACAGTTACGCACAGGAAATCAAGTTTCAATAAAATTTGTATCAACTTGACGGTAAAATTGGATATCTTATGATCAGAGTGTCCTATCGATAAAAATCAAAATGCATTTTAAAGGTAGAGTGTAGCTTACATATGCAATTTTTGTATTTTGGCGCAAATGAAGTCAGTTTCTATAAAGCTGTTAAATAAATAAATGTATCATAAAACGATTAACTACGTTAGAACTTAGTGATCCTGCAGTGGGATCTTAGACTATAACTTTAATTTTCGTTGCAAATTATTGACAGATGAAGTACAAGTCAGAAATACAATATTCTTAATATGAGATGCACATTTATACAAGAAAAAATGAAGGCAGAAATAGAGAATCTTTGCCAGGACAATCCCAGCCAACAAAATACATTCAATGATTGGAATACGCTCAGAGGAAATATACAAACATCCACTAAAAATGTCCTCTGGCAACAAAAGCGGCAAAGGATAAAACCATGTATGACTGATGAGATTCTGGACTTGTTAAAACTCAACAGAATGAATATAAAACACTGACTTTATGTGTTTTTATTATTAATAAGCAAAGTTAAAGAGAAATGGATGGTGAAGAAAGACTTCACCAACTGCACGATTCAGTTAAACTTTCATAAAAAAAGTAATACAAATAACGGTTGAATACCTACAGAAAAACAGCTTTACCATCCTTGGAGAGACAGACATCAACGGACGATATTGGACATTAAAGAACTGAAGAATTGCGCGAGTATTTAATAGCATTAGTTGAAGGAAATGTATTCCTAATTTTTTATACCACCTCAACCTCTTTCTGTCACAGGGGTAGTAGAAACTCAGTTGATCCTGTCGGTCAACCCCTCCCATATGCTTATTGTAATGAAATATGGGAGCAGGTTTGCTCTTCGTTTGTTGTCTTTTGTCTATATATTCAATCATGTCGTTTCCAAATTCGTTTGATATATACAAAACGTCCCTTTTGTCTTTCCTTTCTTAATTTTTTTGGTATTACTCCTCTAGGATTTTCTTTTCCTTTGACATTGATGGTGCCAGTGCAATGTGTACTTCGTGCAGTTAAATAGTGAACTAACTCATATGATAGTCCTCCAATAGATACTGAACCACTTTACTTGTATGACCTTTCTTTCCCATATTGTTGGTTATACAGTATACACCAAAGTTTTTAAAATTAAACTGTTTGGTTCAGTTAAAATGTATAACTTTATTCCGTATTTGCTTTTTTTTAGTCAACTAGAACTTTTTCATTTCCCCCGGTATATTGGACCATTGCAAAATACCATCAATAGCATCATTTGTAACCTCCGACTCTTGAATGGATATATCATCAATTGCACCTATAACATTTGTTTTTTGTAACAAAGTACCATTAAAATCAATTACCTTCCTCATCATCTGTATACTCTTCAGAATTCGATTCACCCCAACCGCAGTCCTGACCACTTATATCAAAAATCTTAATAATCATCATTGTCATTGGAATTCTGCAATATGTTTAAAAGTTCTTCTGTTAAAGGTATTTTAAGTTTTTTTGGTTTTGATGGACCTGTCACATATATCCATACATTAGTTAAAAAAAAAAAGGAAAACAAAACGGCTAATAGTTTTAGTTATGTGTTAAACAATAAACATTAACTTTTCAATTTATAGCTAGTCAAATTGAAAAACGAAACTTTTGCCTTTTATAATTTTTTTTTGTATTAGAAATATCTTGTTATATGAGAAAATATGGATGAAAAAGCAAAAATTTTAAATTTTTTCAGATTTTGTTAAATAAAAAATTAAGCACAAGGTTTGTGACTGGCGCTTATCGTGATTATTGACACAAGGTCCATCTTGATGGGATTCCAGCAAAAAAAAATAAGACTTCTATGGAAAATGTCCATTATGGTCTGCATTTCGACAGATCCCACCTGGATTATTATTAGGTTTGGAATGAACAATTTTTAAAATTGTTTTCAGTAGTGTAATGTTTTGACAATAAGTGGTGAATAACTTTTATTAAAACTTTTGATTTAGTTGTACAACCTGAAATTTAGAACTGAATAAAAGACTGTTGATCTAAAATGTTTTTATATGTACAACAATTGCTTAACATATGATGTAAAATAAATATAGGGAATATATTATATAAATACAAACATATGGAATAATACATCAATGAAATTAGGTAAATAATATATAAGTCATAAACCAGAGCCATTTCAGTGAATGAAAGATTTGTCTTTTTGTTTTTAAAGAAAGGACTGCAAATATATTTACCCAAGTGGAAAACTCTGGTAAAAAATACATTTAAAACATTCTATCTGAGATTCACTCACACTGCCTATATAATAAGGTTTTAAAAGCCTGTATAGGTGCCCTTTGGTCTTTATTGTAAATACTATCACTATATTAATATGATGATGAGCTAATACAAATAGTTGGCATTGCTTCTTAATAAACTAACTAACTTAAAGAAAAGGACTAAAGTCCTGTATCAAGTGATATTCACAAACATGTTACCTATTGTAGAACTTTGGGATTGGAAACTTTAAAAATTCTAGGAAGCATCTCTGTAAGTGACTGAAAAACTTGACTGGATATGCCTTGGGGTACCATAAACTGTAAATTTTTTAGATCTGACCCACCCCAGGAGGCCATTTCTATCATAAACCCTTTCACACATTTAAAAACCAGTTCTGCACGTTTTTCACACCATGAAATTGTCATGTCTTCAGTCATCTCATATTGTAATAATAAAGGAATTGTAAGAGAAGTGATGTCATTAGAACATGCAGTTTTTAGAATATTTCTTAAACCAAGTACCACTGGGTGTCTACTATTTATATCATTACCTCTTAGACTATCATCTGACACCATGTGAAAAATAACATGAACTTGAGCCAAATTAGAGTGTCTTGTAATGTAAAAATCACCAGGCTGAAGCAATTCACTATTAGAATTTCGACTTTCGCTCTTATGGTCACTTTTTAAATATTTCTGAGCTATATTTGATATCTTATCTAGCTGGTCTTCTATATGGGGAAAATGAAATTCTGTGGACTTTTGACAGATTTCTTGAAACTCTTGTGTCCATCTTGAACCAATTTTATTATCAGCTAATAAAACAAGTCCTGATAGATCATTAGAATAAAGTGCTAGTGCTGTCTGTAGTAATTGTGGTTTGGGCTCAGAAGACTGTTTACTATCTTCAACTGCACACAGATCCATTACATTTGCTGATAAAATTCTAATATTATGCATCTGTTTTAATTGGGAACCTAAATGAATAGTAAAACTTTCTTCTAAAATGGGCACATCTTGTTCTCTTTCTACATTATTAGACAAAATTGGCATTTCAGTAGGTGTTAGAGGAGAGTTGGGTGTTGGTAAGGAATTATTTGTTTGGTTTTGTTCAAGCATTTGCATCAACCACTCTCTATATTCCCTCCTCTGGGCTTCCTTTAAGGTATCTAGTTCACTACTTAACTTTGCCTGAAGTAAAGCATGTTTTTCATAATGTCTTGCTACTAATTCATTGATTTTTGTTTCTGTCATATCTTTTTCTAACCTATCAACAGCATTATTCATTTCTTGACTCTGCTGTTCAGATAATTTCTGAACTGATCTCTTTTTTTCTTCTGTCTTTTGTCTAACAGTTTTTGAATACATATGTTCTAGTTGAAGCATAGTTTCTAACGCTGGAGAATGAACCATTTTGTGATAAGCTGTTGCGAATAGCTCATCATCTGAAGCGCACCGCCGTTCACCATATTCAGCCATTTCTTCTTTTAAAACTTTCTCCCATTCTTTAGTAATTTCTTCCAGATTTATTTTTTTTTCTCTTGTGTCGTTAATTAAGTTTGTGGTTTCATCATTAAAATATTCTGTACTTCTTTCTTTAATGAAATGTTCAAGATCTTCAGTTAATTCGTTTACAACATAAACAGGAAGATTATGTTTGATCATCAAAATGTACACTAATTCACTTACAGGATCGTCGCAAGGAATTAACACATTCTGTTCAATTCCGTAATTTGTATTAATATAAATATACGACTTTTTTGGATGCAATTTTTCCATTCTAATTTATCTACAAGAGTTGTTTAAATAAATGATATGTATGGGATGGGAGACATCCAATTACCTTTTCAAAACTTGACACTATGATCATATGGTTTGTGTCAAAACAAATGGTAGCACAGAACAAGCAAGAAACCTTATTAGGCATATTTTAAAGTCTTGAAAAAATAAGGTATTTCAACAAAACAAACTTGTGACCTTGTGATATCATCAATATTCGAATTGTCACAAAAATTGGCTTATTTATCTTAACCTCACTTTGTAGTTTTTGAACCCCTGAAAAGTCTGTCACACATTTAGTTATGATCATATATTTATATGATTAACTTATAAAATCAAGAATAATGCCATCATTAAAATGGCAAATTGCTTTTGGTCTCGGAGCAGCCGGTGCTTTGGGTTTAGCTTACTGGTATTTAAGAGCCAACAAGAAAGAAACGTTGCAGACACTTAATGCTGCAATCGAAAATGATAAGGAAAATAGTCCGTTTCAAGAAGCACAAAAGTTTAAGACACAAGGTAACGAATTTTTTAAAAGAGGCAAATATGATGAGGCCATTGCCTGTTATAATAACGCAATAGAAACAATACCGGAAGAACACAAATTAGATCTTGCTACCTACTATCAAAACCGAGCTGCTGCATACGAACAGCTAAAAAAATGGAGTTCAGTAATATCAGATTGTACAAAAGCGATTGAACTTAATAATCGATATGAAAAAGCACTTTTCAGAAGGGCCAAAGCTGAGGAAATGCTTAAAGACTGGGTCAATGCATTAGATGACATTACAACAGTGTGCTTATTACAAAATTTTCAAAATCAAGTTACTATGCTTATGGCTGATAGAGTATTAAAGGAATTGGGTAAACAGAATGCAGCAGAAGCTATCAAAAATAGAATACCTGTAGTACCTTCACGTAGTTTTATTAAGACATATTTTTCTTCATTCTCTGAGGATCCTGTATTCAAAAAGTTACAAGAAACAACTGAACCACTAGGACTAGGTGATTTGAAAGGTAAGTTAATGCTAAATTGTATACTTAATAAGTATGTACTATTTAATGAACCAATGGGTTGTGGATCTATGATAATATTACTTACATATTTCCAGTCTGTTACCTGCTATCAGAATAAATCTAAAGTATATTCATTTAGCAAATTCCCATCATGAGCATGTGTTGATATTCACCCTCTCATTCGTCAAGAGGCTTTTAAATATAATTTATTGCCTTAAGCCAGATGGATTCTCATGTTACAGATCCAAACTTGCCAGTCAGTTTAAATTCAATTTGTAGCGTGTTGCTTTTTTATTCAAAATGTTTACTTTGTTATGTATCTCTTAGTTAATGAATATTTTATTTTAGCACATTTTCCTTCAATGAAACATTAAATTTTGCTCACAGTGATTAAATTTCAAGAAAGTCTTACACTAATATTTTCAAAAGTATATATTTTGTTTGGCTTTCACATGCATTTGTTGACAGATGGGAATTTGTAAAACGAATGTAGTTTATTATGGATGTTTACATCATATATTCTATGCCCTGCCTTTTTCTATCACAACCAAGGCAATCATAAATATACTTGGATTGGTTAATTTTTATGCCTACATTATTATTTTCTGATCATATAAATGTTTAATATTGTTGAGTCTTTGTCTGAATATATTTGAAAGATATATAAGAGTCATATAGACTGCAATTTCAGATATTTACTATAATTTCTAAGAATTTATTTTGCTTATTTGTTTATTCTACAGTATCGTAATTTCTAAAGGCCTTTGTGCTAGATACTTTTTTTTTCAACCAATTAATCTGGAAGAAATGGTTTGAACATCCTATTAAACATTTTAAAAAAGCTTGGACTCATGTCACAGTGAAAACATCTTGTGTTTTGATGACATCAAACACTACAGAGTTAAGAGCAGTAATACACCATCCTGTTGGGGCCAAATGGTGTCAAAATTAATATCCAAGCATTTTTTATTTCTGCCCTCGATTCTACAGTAGATCTAAATTATTTTGCTTATTCTAATTGCTTATTATTCAAATGAACATAACAGTGGTATGTAGAATACCTGCCTTTTTCAATCTCTTTTTTCACAACCATCTAGATTTGGTTTTACTCCAATATCTACAACTGTGGAGATTAACATTATCATGTAGAAGAGTGTATTTTCATTGAAAAAAAACCTTAGACAAGAATCTTATTTATAAATTGGAGGTTCTTATCTACCTGTTGCATTATGGTTTCATAAAATCAATTATCAGATAATTATTTTTTATCAGCATTACTTTATAAGAATAAAATGTATGTATTTTTATTCTAATCTAATGCTCTAATGCAATTTTTGTAATAAACTCGCAAGAATTTTCTCAAAAGAGAAAAATTTCAAGGATTTGCCATCATTCTTCAAAATTTTTCATGTTCATTCAAACTCCAGTTTTGAAAATTTTGTTATGAGTTGACACATATTATTAACTAATAAGATTACATTATTTTCTTAAACATTGTATAAGTGCTTTGATGATTATGTCCAATAATTAACATTTTTAATAATATGATTAAATTAAATTGGCTTCTGAATCATGCACCTGCCTTGTTGAATGTACTGTGACAGTCTATGTGTTAATATACAAATGCCACAAGAAAATAATTTCATAACCATAATATCTTATCTTCTGTATCAGAATCAGTGCATACTTTTTGCAATTGATGAAAAATCATTTCTACATGAAGCATTGTTTTATAAAAAATAAATAACCAAAATACAAAATGTTTATCCTAAAGCTTTAATTTCTAACCATTTGCTTGATTAATAGACGACAAATCAAGTGGAATACTTTCTATAATGTCCATAACTGTAATGATGTTTTTTTCAATTGTCATAAACAGTATGAACTCCCTTGATTGAAAATTCCAATGTGTCTGGGAAGATTTTGGCCACCTGCGATTAACCACCTGATCAAAAATTTTTGAAGAGATATAGAAAAGAATGCACACAAACCAGATATATTAGAAAAAAGTATCCTAGCCTGCTTATTGATAGAACATGCATTTGCCATAATTAAATTCATTATAATTACATAATGTCATAATTAAATTCATAGCAATGAATGTAATTTGCAAGAGAATGTGTTTATCATCATCATAATAACTTTGATCAGTTAATTTGTTCAGAGTATGTTTTAATAAGGGATTTAAAACATTTAAAATGTATTTAGCGATTGATTTGACATTATGTTCATCCAGCATGTAAAATCTCCAAAATCTCTCAACTGGTAATCCTTTACACAAATATTTATAACTAACTATAACTAATTGAAATTCACCAGCAATGTCTATTGTTTCATTGGCAATCACTGCAACATGGAGAATTTTCAATTTCTTTCCTAATTTCCTTGTGATAAACATCTAACATGCACTCAAGGAGGTCATTTTGGGTTGTGTTTGAAGTACCTTTAAAAGATTTGGAACTTTGAATATGAGCCTTAAAGTTGTTATCTAATTCAGCTCTAAAATTGACCAGCTCTTAAAATATGCTTCTGTTTTCTAAATTTGCCTCTTTGAGGTGACCTCTCAAAGCTATCTTGAAAGCTCCATAAAACCTTGTACAATTTATAATTCAATTCTTATCCACTTTTTCATTGTGTTAAAAGTTATCCCGAGTATTCCGATAAGCTGAATTTAACTTGGTTTTTATATTTAACTTATCAAGTATTGAAAAGCTAAAAACATTATTTGGACTTTACATTTTTCATAGGATTTCATTTTATCCCATATATGAATAAGATTGTCAATGCTTTTGTTTGACCAAGTCTCTCCACCAAACAAAACTCTTAAAAAACAAAACAGTTTAGTAGCTTGTTCGCAACCACACAACCAGCTATTTTTATATAATAGTTTTATTAATTTTACAACAACGAAGTTTTTGTCTATTTCCACTTTGTTTTTCAATTTTTAAATCGGGTATAGGCTGACCTAGTTCTTTAGTTTATAGTTTTTTTTTAAGGAAAAACCACCAATAGAGATTTTTAAGATAGTTTGATTCATTGTTAATTAATAAATTAAACCAGATTTTACAGTATTACTATATAAAAATTAAGGTGTAAACTATTCATTGACTGTAGCTGTACCATGTTTAAAGGCTCTAGAAGTTTTCTATAAAAAAAAGAAAAGACAAAAGAAAATAAAAATATAAGAAGAAGAAAACCTGTTGTCCTTAAATCTAATAGGGTTCTCCTTATACATGCACGAACCTATGTTCTAAGTTTTAAGTCTCTAGGACTTTTCCTTGTAAAAAAAGAAAAATGATACCTATATTAGAAGAAAAAGGCAGTGGTTTATTAATATTTTTTTTTATATTATTTCATTTATATTATAGTAAAACATTTCAATTAATTATTACCTACATTTCCCACTGGTATCATCTGTTGACAGATCTGTAAAAACCTAAGTTTTCCACAGATATAGACTGAAGATGTAAGGACAAAACTTGTTAATTATATTAGATATTTCCAATACACCTGTAAACTTAATAGTTTATACAGCAATTTTTTAACATCTTATATGATTGCTGCAATTATAAAATAGGATAATATTTCCATTTCTCTTGTATTAATAGTTTATACAGCTATTCTAATATCTTCTATGATTGAAAAGAGACAGAAATGCAAACATCGAATTGCTTTGATGAGTTTTGCTCAGTTGCCTGAAAACTAATATAATTATGCAAAAGTTCTTTAGAGATTAATAAATGCTTAAAAATGTTGATAGTAACTTGATAGTAACTATCATTCGGATCAAACTTCGAGCACAACAACACCAGAAAATAACAAATGTGTGGCAAATCAAATTTCTGCTACAATGTAGGAAGGATAAACTATTGTTAAATTATGAACGAAAGTCAGATACATGTCTGTAAAGTTAGCATATCTATTTTATAAGGCCGTTAGCTTTATACCTAATAGCATAATAATTGTTTCTCGGAAACGGTTGCGATTGGTTAATATACCAATCAATAACAATTAATTAGTAATAAAATATGTCGCCAAGGTTGGCCCTATACCCCTTTTCCTTGCCGAGATATGGCTATGCTAGCTTTACTGTAAAGTTAGCATACCCACTGTTTCTCGGAAACAGTTACATCAATACATTTTTTCTTTCCATAAAAAATTAGCAATAAATTATAGTGTTGGTGTGAATTCAGCATTATAAAATGGATATACTAACTTTGCAGACATGTCAGATACATTTATGACAGAACTTATATAAAAAAAAAAAAAAAAAAATTTTAATTTACTAATATATATATTAAAATTTATCTTCTACAGGTTTTAATTATTGTATTTCAGGTTTTCTAAAGGCAAAATTAGCGTTTGCTACTGAAAGGTATGATGAAGTTATATCGGCATGCACAGAAGAACTGAATCTTAGTGAGTCTGAATCACAGTACAAATTTGAAGCCTTATCCCTTAGAGCATCATTTTATTTCCTCACTGGTCAGTTCAAGGAGGCTTTAGAAGACCTTACATTTATAATAGACTCTAAAGAAGCAGATCTTCTCATCAAGATAAATTCTCTAATAAAGAGGTCTTCAATTTACATGCAGACAGAAAAAATCCAGGATTGTCTTGCTGACTTTGAAAAAGCTGCTGAATTAGGTCCAGAAGTATCAGGTAATTAAAAAGTAGATATATCGGGGGATATAAAAACGTATCATAATATAAAAAGTAAAAATATATAAATATAAATGTATATCTGAATCATGCCATAATATTATTTATATCTAAAAAACAATATATTATTGTCGTGTTTATGACAACATTCTATTTTTATTTTAATCATTCCAAGAAAATTAATTACAGTATTGTTAAAATCAATTTCTGATCATTTTTAATATGTTTATATCGTGTATTAATGCTAAACAAGTTCTTTAAAGGGGAATTTGTATTATTGTTTATTTTAAAATGCTCAACTCTACACTATATAAAAAAAATTAAATAAAGTAATAGTCATTTGTTCAAACCAATTGTAATAAAAATTATCTAATTGTAACAGTTAACGGTATATTGCATTCGTGGTATATAGGCGTAAACGGGCCCGGAATTATTTTTTATAACCTGCCGGCAGCAATTATCAAAGGCGATGCTGAACTGATGTCTCAAAAAAGTGTTAGCCGCCTACGATAGAATGCTTGATCCAACGTTTTTACCTTGTTTAGGCTGTCGCCTCTTCAAGGAAGGAGTACTCCTTTTTTTTTTTCGGAGTAAGGGGGGTGTGGTAAATGTGATGACGAATGGTTGTGGAGATGTAGGTGGATTGCTAAAAAGCTGGGGTTCAGAAGATGGCGTGTGTGATATGGACAATATGATATGATATGATGAAGCATGCAAGAAGAATTGTTGGTGAAGAAGGCCAAACAAGTCGATAGGATTCTGTCTTTTATCAGTGTTAGATTGGCTACCTGATGTATGTGTGCTGATGGATAGTAACTGCAATTCCTCATGCAGAATCTAAGGGTTTTCGTTTCGGTTTCCATGATGGTGTTAATTTGGCGGCTGTTAAGTGATGCGTAGAAGCATGCCTTGTATTCGATTAGCGGTCTTATAAAGGTTTTGTAGGTGTGCAATAATGTTTTAGATGGCGCCCTGTCCATTTTACCGGACAGCGCTGCCAGGAGTTTAAACCTCTTTCTCACTCTGTCTAGGGTATCTTGAATGTCAGTTTTCCAGTTGAGGTCCTGCTAAAATGAACCCCTAAATAGGAAACCGAGTTTCTGAGAATAAGGTCCTCTCCTAACAAGATTATCCGGCCATGAACATCGCGACAATTGGAGGGTTTGAATAAGATAAGTTGAATGAGATAACTCGATCTAAATAGTTTTTTGTTCTTTTGAATACAGACAATTGTCCACGCTCCCTGTGTGGCCCTGACGTGAGGAGTGCAGTGTCATCCGCATACAGAAGAAGGATTTCCGATCTATACTGCGGACGGGGGATGTCACTATTGTAGACTGTGTATAATATTGGAGCAAGAATTGAGCCCTGGGATACTCCAGCTTGTGGGGTAAAAGGGGTGGATAAAATGTCGTTAACTTTGATCCTGATCGTCCGATTGGAGAGATAGGAATTTATTAGCTTAACGAAAGGTGTGGGCAGTCCAGCAAGGTGGAGTTTTTCGATCAGGCCTGTGTGCCAGACCTGATCAAATGCCTTCTGGATGTCTAGGAATATGACTATGACGTGTTTCCATTCGTTAATTGATTGTGAAATGAAAGTTGTTGTTTCAACCAATGCATTTTGCGTGGAATGTCCAGCCCTGAATCCGAATTGGTAATCTGGAATGGCGAGGTGAGCGTCTAGGAATTGTACGAGTCTTTACTTAAGGATCCTCTCGTAGACTTTACGTAGGGTACTCAGTAGAGAAATGGGTCTATACGATTCAGGGTTGGTTAGGGGTTTCCCTTGTTTGGGAATCATAACTGTGGTGGCCACTTTCCATGGAATTGGAAAATAGCTCAGCGTAAGACATGCATTGATTATATTGGTGAGCAATGGGATTATATTCTTTGGAAGATTTTTAAGGCTTCTTCTATGGCTGCCATCTGGGCCATGAGATGTGTTTTTTACCAATGTTACACATCTGCCTGACGGTGTCCTAAGTCACAGGTGCCATCATCGGGTGAGGATGAGGACCCAAATGTGCCTGAGGGTAAGAAAATATATCTTCCACTCTCCGTTCAGCTTCCCTTTTGGATCTTCCATTGAAATAAGAATGTTCGTCCAATATACATTGTGCCATGTGCTTGACTGCAAATGTGGTTATGTTTGCCTCTAAAATCTCAAAGTAACTTTCGTTATCAATCTAGTTTAATAATTTTGTATTACTTTATACCTAACTCAATCTGAAAAAGTCATCGGTTTCTCGTTAGAAATCTTGTAACAGGTCTTGATAGCTGATGACAAATCCTTGAAGACATATAGCTGATTTTGCTTTGTGTTTTAAACAGTCATAAAAAGTGAAAATACCGTATTTTGCCTATACAACGTTTCTTATACATTTTAGCGAAAAATGGTTCGAATAAAAGTTGTAGATATTATAAAGTTTTTTAATTTGCGAATTTCAAAATTAAAATGCATAAACAATTGACCGAGATAATTGCAAAAAAACCGTTATTTTTGCATTAATTTATAAATGTTAATAACTTTGTTGTCTGAACAATGACATGTAATATAACTAGTTGAAATTATGGCAATTAATGAGTTACTGAAGTGTGCTAAATCTTAGCTAGATTGACCAAATAATTTGTAAGTTATTCAATTTGTTTATTCTGGAGAACAATTATTTAAACAATTGTCCTTGTCCAAACAGTGATCTAGATGTAGTTAGTAGATCGCAATCAATTGTTTGAGGCTTCAATTTTAAGATATATTTAGAAAATTTCAACATTTTATATAAATTGTTATTAAAAAACCGTTTGAAAAAGTGCTGGCTTTTTAGCTTATAAATATTTGTGCTTTGATATTTTTAATGTCGCGCTTGTAAATATGACAAAAAAACACAATCTATAGAAAAATGAGTTTTTTCCTTTACTAGCCTATTATACCTACTGCTGATTAAATACCTAAAAATGGTTTGGATTAACCAATAGATGAATTTTAATTTCTGACCCAGATCTGTCATAAGGTTTTTTTAATATTAGAACAAGACAACTTTCCATGAAACATTAAATACAATCACTAGTATTGTTATTACTATTGGATCTAGTTATATATTTTTACAATTGATATATTGCACTTCGAGTGACTTTTGTTTAGTTAGCTTGTGTTTAGCACTTGCGGGAACAAACGTATCTCCCACATATTTCGATACTATGTGTAACTACACTCATACGAAGATACATTTGCAAATAAGTGTTTGGCTAATTTTAACTCTATATTTACCATATTATTTTGATCAATTTCACAATATATCATTTTATATTATTTGTAGATGTATTCCATCACAGGGGTCAAGTAAAACTGTTAATGGAGCAAATAGAAGATGCCAGAAAAGACTTTGAAAAGGCGGTATCTTTAAATTCAGATTTTGCAGTCGCTGTCGTACAAAAATGTTATGCAGATTATCGTTATGCCATGCAAGTTAAAGACGTAACTCTTCTCATGCAAACAATGCACGATTTCCGTATGGCTATTGAGCGTTTCCCGAATTGTGCGGAAACCTACGTTTTATTCGCACAAGTGAAAACCGAAAAACAAGAGTTCCACGAAGCCGAGAAACTGTATCAAACTGCCATGGAAATCGATCCGCATAATGCTTCTATTTACGTCCATAGGGGGCTTTTGTTGTTACAGTGGAAGGGTGAAATTGAAAATGCCGTTGACCTTATGAAGGAGGCTATAAAAGTTGATGATAAGTCTGAGTTTGCTTATGAAACGCTTGGAACTGTAGAAGTACAAAGGTAAGTTATATTTATTATCTTCAAATAATTATTTTATTTATAATATTCTTAGGTTTTCTTTTATTTGTTAATTTTTTGTTTTATTTTATTATTTTTCTTCCAAAAATAGTTGGCGCTCAACTTTCTCTTCAACTAAATGTCCTGTTTATTTATTATTTTTCTATTTCGATTTTCTACCAATTCAATTTCCTCTGTACTTTCCGTATAACTCTTGTATATGGAGTGTCATTATAACGTTGGTAGAATTGTTAATACTTGCTATCTTGTCAGCGAGTATTTCTTCCACTTTTCTAGCAAACAGAACTCAACCGAATATAACAGAAAACCTTCACACTTAGGATAAGTCGTAAATATTGTCCTACAAAAATTCACTTGTTCTTTTTTGTAAATATTTTAACTTTTTTTTATTCTTTACTTATTTGTCGAATACTACTATGCGTTTTTTGTAAATCTACAATTTTATAATTTTACATTTTTATGCCTTTTGCATTTCTTCTTAAGGTCAAGAACATGACTATTATTTTTGTACTACTACGCTTTAAACTTTTTTCTTAAATATCTTGTCTTCATTGTTCCAGTTTTTGTTCTAAACCCATTTCAGTATTTCTTACTAACACTACATCATCAGTGTTAAAGTCTTAACATACCTAATAATTCCTCATTATTCTGTTACAATAATTATTAAGAAAGCACGAAAATGTATTCTCTTATTGTCGATATATTTCAACTCAAATAAAACGAGTTTTTGTTGCTAAAACAGGTTGATTATATTAATATTCAACATAATTTCGAAATAAATTTACCGCCAATTCTTTTGTATATAATATAAAAAACTATCATTTTTTACGACCACGACTGCCAACCGCCTCGCTAATTCGTTACAAAAAATAAGTTTTTTAACTACCTAGAACTGGGTCAACAATATCGGAACTCGTAAAAGGGCCATAAATCTTTTAGTTTTATTGTTTTTCTGCAGTTTCTTCATAATGTATAAAAAAGTGGATTTTTAGAACCCACTGTTTGGGACATGAAAAGTTCGTTAAAATTCGTTACGACGGTTGAAAGATTGGCGGTTGTTTTTCCCTATAAAAGCTTGATGCAAAGCTTCAAGCGGCATTCAGAGACTTCTTGCTCGACCCTCGTGGCAAACAGTTCACACTCAAGTCTTTCGCTCTCGGCCATTATCGCACGATATATTTTAGGAGATAGGATGATATTTTCTGACATCCACGTGACGCCTAACTTTCGCGCCACATAAAGAAATGGGTCATTCCAGTCTGTAGGTTATGGATCCCCAAGTTATACGTCCATAGTTGCCTTGAATAATATGCTTTAGAAGTTGATATATCAGGACTTGGCATAGTTTTTGGCAAGTTGAAGATGATCGCAACTTTGCTAGCATCTTTTAGGTCATGACACTCATCTCTTGGTGTTCATACGGCTTCCGTCTTACGCAAGTAAAAGTCTTTTTCTGTCTGATCTAAAGCGTTTTCTGCTGCCGAACCATGATTTATTTTTATCTGAAATTTGTCACATTTAACACAAGCGTATGTACTTGCCCTTCTGAAACTAAAGTTAAAATGAGTATTAAAAATATTCCTATAAAAACTTTTCTTTACAAGTTCTTCCTGTTTTTCCGCCTTACAGAAATCACAATAAAGTTTGTACATTATTTTCAAATTACACTCCTGAGGAAGATACCTCCTATTCGGAGTCTTATTTCTAGTGTAGTGGCTTGTGTACCTAGGAAACTTAATATGCTCTTTCATGATTTCAATTGCCCTTTCACAAATTTTGTACGGGGGTGGTTTCTTTCCCCTTTTGTCTATGCATGACACGCCCGAGGAGACTTTTTTTGCTTTCAACTACATTTTGTAAAAGTTTGTTGGAGACATCAAGAGTTTTCATTATAAACTATTTACATACTCCAAAAACCATCCAAATTATAGAAACTTCTTTGTTGCTAACTGCATTTAGTTTTTTTTTTTTATTTTTATAGGCTCAGTCTGTATGGATCAATTCAGAAAAGCTCTTTGGAGATTCCAATACTCAATACTCTTTAAAAATTAAAAGTCTTTGTTCTTGTGAAATATTATTGTTATATTTGTTCCTCCAATGATGATTTTCGTAACTTTTTTGCTTCATGATTATTTTGTTTTTTGTCCGTGTAAGCTTACCTGAATTTCTTGCTATTTTGGCTTAAAAACACTGTAGTTTATAATAACGTAAAACACTGCAGTTTACATTAAAGTATTACTTTAACAATAAAATAATATTGCTTTAGAGGAGCTATACCACTACCCATCCAAAATGATAACAAACTCAACTAACAGTCTGACACAGTGGAAAAGGGGTACAAGTGCACTTGTAGTTGACTTGGAGGCCAAGTTACTTACCGCTAGAAAGCAGCACCTGTTAGTCTTATCGCTTAGATCTCTTTAACTCCAAATAGAACGAAAGATTTCCAGTTTAGCGATGCAGTTTTCTCAATATTTACAAAAATGTCACTTATACCCCCTTACTTCTAGGGTCCTCATATAGGATACTCAAGATTTTCTTTGTATATTTACCTTATTTTCTACTTCTATAACAAACCAGTCAGGTTGCATTCAAAGTAAGCTGATGTATATTGAACAGTTTTTTCATTGTTTTTCTTCAATTTACCTTTAATATAAAAACTTTAATTTATAAATACACTATAGATTTAGTGTTTGTGTCTTAAATAAATTTATTTTCATTTCTTTTTTTTTTCATTTTCATTTCATTTCTAAATAAATTGATTTTTTATTTTCAGAGGTAATTTGGTACTCGCAATAGAATTATTTAACAAAGCCATCGCCCTTGCAAGGTCGGAGATGGAAATGGTGCATTTATTCTCACTTAGAGATGCGGCGTCTTCACAACTCAAAATAGCCTCGAAGATGGGCTTGGGACCAGATATTTTGAAAGGAGTGTCATAATGTTTCGAATTAATTTCGTGTTCAAATTTCATTTGTAGTGGTTGATGCAGTAGATTGTTAAAAATATTGTTGTTAAATGTATATACAGATCATTCCTAAATTAAACGTTTGTGATAGTCGTACAAGTCTTTCTTTCAGCTCTAAATATCTTATTATTACGATACACACAAAGATAATGATCGGAAGTTTATGATCTAAGAAACTGAAATACTTTTACTTTTACGGCAACAGATTGGGGCTCTATTATCGTTTAACCATCTATTGTATATGGATGATTTGAAATTAATACCTTCCACTTGAAATCGCCTAGATCAGATGCTAAAAACTTTCTCGAGTAATATTAGTGGCACTTAAAACTACACAAGTGGCGCATTCTTAACATAGTCCGAGGCAAGACTCAGCTGGGAGAATTCGATATGCAAAATGGCCGAATCGTCGAGGGCATGTGAGAAAATGATGTATAAAAATATCTTGTAATGAAGCAGAAAGGCACTTGCTACCTTACTAATGACATTGGCCTTAGTTTAAACTATACTTCCAATGCAAAAACGATGTTTTGAAAATTTCGGTACTTACCCCCTTTTCAATGATAACGCCTCAATTTTTATTTGACGTTTCGACTTCTACTACGGAAATCGTTTTCAAAAAAGATTATTTTAAAATAGTGAGCTGTTATTATAACTAAGTTGTTTGGCGGTTATTGTTTTCCAAATTATCGGTTGTTGCTATGAATGACAACCAGAGCTTGCTACATTCTGCCGATGGGTTAGCTACACATTTTTCTTCATTAAGTAAGATGAAAGCTACTTCTTCGATTTTTCTGTTTTTCATGACTATTGATTCACATTTTCATTGTACTCTGTGTTCATTGTCCCAGGCATATTTGCATATCTGTGATTTATCGAAGTCTCTATTTTTGGTGTATGTTTCATGCTCGTTTATCCTGACACTTAGGAGTCTTGCTGTTTCTTCCACGTAAAAATTATTGCATTCACAGGGTATTCTGCCTGAAATAAATTTTCATTAGAGCAGATGTATTGGATTTTAATGAAAATGCATTTCAGGAAGAAAAAAATCAAAAAAAAATAAAGTTTTAACAAAAACAAATGTTTTAAAATGTAAATTTATATACAAGGAATTTCACAAGATTGAAGAAAGGAAACAACAAAGCACCATAAGCAATCCAGAAATGCCAACCAAAGGTATTTAAAGATGACAACAATACCATATGTAAAGGGCTTATCAGAAACATTAAAAAGAATAGCAAATAAGTACTATATTATAACATTCAAAACAATCAATACTCTGAAATCTATTGTCAAAAACCAAACCTAACATCACACAAGAGAGATAAAAACTACATCTATAAAATACCTTGTGAATGCTTGAACTCTTAAAATAATCTTTTTTGAAAACGATTTCCGGAGGGGAAAACGAAACGTCAAATAAACACATCTAATTTAGACATGCCACAAGAAAACAGTTTCAGAACCTTTTTAAACAAGTATTGCTACTAAACAATTAGAGTCTCTAAAAATGTTTCTTTAAGAGTCTTCAAACGTAAAACGCTAGTAGTTATTAAGAATACAATTAATATCATATGTATAACAATAAAATATCTTAAGGTTCCAATAATAGTTTTTTTTTCTTTATTCTAAGGTGGTTTTTAAGGGTTACAACTTTTTAATGACCGGATATGCTGTCTAATAAATAATAAAACGAGATGTAATTAATTGTGAATGGATCTTAAGTCTATTTACCCTTTTCCCCTATTTTTTCGGACACGAAGGGGTAGCATTTAAGGGTAGAAAAGGAATTTAATTTCATAAATTATATTTGTGTGTTTTTTATTGGCACTGATGTGAACAATCAACCTCTCCAGTTTGTCAATTTGTTTTGAGTTCTCTCTTTCTTCTTCTTCAAGTGCCGTCTCCATCAATGGAGGTTAGCGGTTATGGTGGCAAACGTTTGTCTATCTTCAGCTGTTCTTAAGAGTTCCTCAAATCCAAGTCCTGTCCAGTTTCTGATATTACGTAACCAGGACAATTTTTTTCTTCCAATTCCTCGCTTTCCTTCTATTTTGCCTTTTATTATCAACTGAGGGATGTAGTATTTCTCGTTGCGCAACAAATGCCCTAAATAACTGGTTTTTCTTCTTTTGACTGTTCTCAATAGTTCTTTTTCTAAATTTAGAAAAATTTAGTTCTCTCTTTATTACTATTTATTTACTCTGTTTTTACTGCTTACTGTTTTTTTACTCATAAACCCGATTCGAGACCTCGAAGGTTTAGATCTTCTTAGTAACTTTTTTTACTCAATTTTTTTTCTTTTTTTATTTATTTTATTCTCCATTTCTTTATATTTTATTTTTCACCAGAACTTTAATTTTAAACAATTAATATAACTGTTTAAAATTTTATATACATCTAAGTCTTTGAGTCCTATTTTTCTTTTGTAGACTGAAGTCATAGAATGATTGCTTCTTATTCGACAAATAGTTTTGATGAAGCTTCTGTTGAAAAGTTGCTTAGACCATGTCTTGACGGGAAGTGTAGGTTGGATGTTTTTATAATATTTGCCTTTGTCTCAATTGTTGTAGTGTCCCTGTCATTTCGTCCGTTTGAGAGACCTGATTACAGATATTAAATCTACCATAGGAAGTTGATAGGTTTGCAGAGCGGATTCTTTCATTGTTTCTTTTTAGCCGGATCATCTACTATTTCGTTGTTTTTATACCAATGTGTGATTTTATCCAGCACAATATATTTTAGCCCGATTTCAAAAGTTCACTGTTTCTACAAAATTATGTATATTATATTTCAGTTTATTATGTACAATGTTTTGGCAATCTATAAATATAAATTATATTTAAAAGCTTGAAGGGAAATTTATTCAACATATTTGAACATGAATCTTTAAAAAACGCAAATTTGGACTTTTCAAATTTTTTTCATACAAGGGTAGTTCTTGTTACCAAATAGCAAAAAACACAAATCGAGACAAAATAAAATTTGAAGTGTCAGTTGAGCTGGTATACTAAGTTTCAGAAAATTTATGCAATCCGAAAAAATTGGGAGCTTTTACTTCATTTTCACTCTCAGTGGCACATTTTTCTGTACGATTTCCATCCTGCAGTTTCTATTTCTCTTATTTGCTCATACCTAGGTCCCATATTTTTGCGATCAGGCCAAACAATCAATATTGGATATAATATTTTTGCAAAGAGTTTAAGATATTTACAGCCTTATAGAAGGAAATAAAAATCAATTTTGGGTTTAATATCATTATTGTTTTAATATACAATTATTTTTTAGAAAGGACGGTGCAGAATAAAATTATACAACACAGATATATATAAACTAAATAACAAAAATTTACATATTTGGAAGGCACTTTGAAAACGACAACCAATTATACAATGAATCGCTATTGGAAATATGTATACAAAAAACATTTTTGTCCTACAGGCATAAACGTTGTTAACATTAATAGCAATCAGTTATTTATTGATAACTAATTTTAAAAGTACAGTAGACTCCCTCTATAACGAGAACTGAAATGACAGACTAATTACCTCGTTATAAGCCGATCTCGTTATATCAGACAATCATAATACTGTGCATACATATGAATCTGTAGTTTTCTAAACCATTAACTTCCTATAGTGAAGCCATTCGGAGCAATATAAGATGCTAATAAATATTGTTTGAATGGTGTTTTTGAAAAAAAGTTATTTACTTTTATTGTCAATGAAATATATTAAAACATCAAAGAGTTGTTTACTTTTATTATCAATGATATACGTTAAAACAAAAAAGCTGTACTTATATGTATTTTTTTCCAACTACATAATGTATAAATCGTATTTTCAAGGATAACATAAACTATTGCTTCTGCAATTTTAAGAACTCTGTTATTTTTAACTGCTTTAAATGGTCCAGTATCATTCTATCATATATTTTCTAAAGATGTGAAACAGTTGTATTTATTCATTGTAAAGAAGTTTATTGCGGGCTGCAGTTAAGTTTATTGAGGGGCTGTTTGAAAAGGTATTTATTTATAGCCACGACCGGACTAAAAACGTAAAAAACACGTTTTTGGATCTTATTTTCTCTCGTTATAACCAAATTTGCCTCGCTATAGACGGTTATAATTCAATAGAAATTTCACGGGACATCTAATGTATCTCGTTATAAGCGAAACCTCGTAATAACCGTGTTCATTATAGAGGGAGTATACTGTATAATAGAAACAATATATTTATAATAAATAGCCTTGACAAAAATACTAGCCAATACAAACATAATGTTGATATAATTAGTTTATTATTCTAGTTAAAGGAGAGTTTGTGTTCTAAGTAAGCATAAATTGCGAAGAGATGTTCCAGAATACTACCATTTTCGTCTAGCCCATTTTAAACATGTCTATTCTCCACAGCTATACCACTATTATACCAAATACAACGCGGAAAACAACAGGGATGCATATTGTCCCCTCTTCTCTTTAATGTATACTCCGAACAAATTTTTAAATATGTCGTAGATATGGACGAGGGAATTAAGACTCAACAATATCAGATATAGAATCAATAAATTTAAAATGTCGAAAGCTGTGCATGTCTCACTACTAATGGAAAGGGCGGATGGGTCCATTCTGTAGAGATACAATTTAAAAGACGACTTCCCACTAACAACAAAATGTTGGAAGGAGAAAATTAGAATACTTTGGATATACTACGAGAAATAATAAGAGATACAGTTTACTTCATTTGGTTATAAAAGGGAACGTGATTGGTAAGAGAGATTCGGAAAGGCTAACTGTTTTATTTTAATATCTTTTGTTAGCGTATATTTTCTCTCTTATGCTGTTGTTTGTTACTCCCTATATCTCCTCGTATTCCCAGCTAATCATCGCTAAACATTAATTTCGGTTATATTAAGCATTCATCTTTTATTGTACTTTAATATAATTTGGTCCCATTTAATTCTAATTAGTTGTATACGAGGATTGTCTTTTTAGTTTTACATATAGCTATAAAGACAAAAAATATATATACATAAAGTACTTTACTGCTTTTTAAAATATGTCCCACAAAGATCGATATACTTTGGCACACGTTTAAAGCAATTGGTAAAATAGTTATTCCAGTCTTCAGTTGACACCTGCAAAATGGCTGTTTTAAAGGCATCGATGACTTCTTCTGGCGACTGGAACCGCCGCCCAAGCATTGAATTCTTAATCTTTAGGAACAGGAAGTCATTGGGACTAAAGTCGGGGCTATACGGTGGATGGTTTAACAATTCGATGTTTTGAAGCTCCAAAACTCTATTGTCTTTTGGTCAGTGTGAGCACTTGTATTGTTCTGATGTAGGATGATTCGCCGTTGTGTGTTGCTTTGTCGGAGTTTCGCGATAACTTTTGGTTAACAAACGTTTATAAAATCCACAAGGAAAATAATTCCTGCAGCTGGCTGTATACCACGTATAACAAAAAGAGGTTAGTCTTTGTATGTGGTTATATTTTATTTTATAAAAACCCTTAAAAGGGCAACATTAAAAGCACGAACTTTTTCGGAACAACTGTTCCATCATCAGGTTAAAATACAGGTTACCATGCCTGAGCCACCAAAATATTTGGGTAAAAACCCTTTAAAATGTAATGTGTTACCAAAGATTTTACATGATGTTAATAATATTATATGATGTTTAATATTTTAATTAAATTTTACGTTTATACACCAATCAGAAGTAACCGCACTTCGATCTTTTAAAGCAATCGTTGCCACATGACCAGATTTTGACACAAAAGTTGCGACCATTTTCGTTAGCACACTTCGAGAACGGAGCACTTATGTTGGACTTCCCTCATCGTGAAACACCCACACAGCGGATTGGCGTTTATTTTCCGGTTCGTAGGAGTAAATCCAAGATTCATCGCCACTAACAATACAATAAAAGTTTTTGGAGCTTCCTTTGTTGAACCGTTCCAATGTTTTTCAACGCCAATTGACGCGAACCGGTTTTGCTCTTCTGTGAGCAAATGAGGGATCCAACGGGAAATCAACTGCGTAACACCCAGTTCTTCATGTAAGATCTTTGCCCGAATGCTTAAAGATGTCTATCTTCCGGTATGTTACACGGCGGTCATCCTTAATAAGCTGACGAACCGTATCAATGTTTTGCAGTGTGACAGTTGTTTTGGGTGAACCTGGTCTGGATTCGTCGCTGAGACTGGAGCGACCACGTTGGAATTCGCAATACCAGCAGGAAATAGTTGACTGGTGTGATGCTTTATTCTCAAACACAATAACTATTTGAGCGAGACATTGATGTTGGGTTAATCCTCTCCGAAGATTGTAAAAAATTATTGCTCGAAAATGTTCTCGGCTAAGATCCATTTTTAGACCGACCTGCTAATTTCAAAAATTTACTGTATCTACACGACTTGTTGTATTAGAAGCCTTCTAAGCGGCTATATACAAAACTAAAAAGGCAAACCTCGTATAGCAATTACACCGTAGGTATTTCTGTATTTTATAACTTCATATTGTTTGTTATTTTTACTGAAATGTAATCGTATTATTTTGTAATGTTTAATTTGTTGTCCATTTCTAGCTGTTCTCTTCCGATATACATTTTTTATATTCTTCAATAAGTTTTCGAGTTATATTCGATGAGGTGAGGTGTAAATTTTGATGTGATTCAGAAGGATTAACATTCTTTGACATGTTCTCCTCCATGTTTGTTTTTAATACGGTGTCTAGGTATATCTTTAGTGTGAGGGATCAGCGGTATCTCAACTCTTTAGTAACTGTGAAACCTTGCAACATAAGGATTTTTTCTATATTTTATAAATTTATAAACTCATAGAGTTTTCTTTCCATCGTTCCATCGTTTTAGCACCTCATTATTGGTGACTTGCTTCGTCCAAAATATCTTCAGCACCCTTCGGAAAATCCACACTTCAAGGATTACATTCGCTTTTACTGTTAACTCCAAGACTGCAAGATTCTACTTCACATAATATACTGAACAACCAGTGATAAAGAAGGAATTGTAAGGAATTTTTCGTTCTTTGAAAAGTGGATTTGGTATATTCTATATGAGCTCGTATTTTAACCTCGTGGTTAAAATCGTTGTTATACAGCATCCACGATGTTGAAAATTATCTGCATTTTGTAGATAAAAATATTATTTTAGGGATTTGGTATGTGTGAGACGGCCATTATTCTTATTTTGTTTGTGTTTATTTTCTACCCTAAAATATCTCCTTCACTATTTTTAAGAATGTGAAATATTTTTAGTATCTATTGCAGTGGAGAAAGAAAGCAGCCTAATTTTTTCTAGTTAAGTTATTTATTTACCCATGAGAACGCATTTATGCGTACCAGATAACAAAATGCCTCATTATGGCGTTGAAACAAAGTCTGACACAAGCAGAACAAAATGAATAATGGAACTTTACCAGAAATTGCCCATAAACTTCAGATTAAAAATGATGTTCAGCTTTTAAAACTTTGAGCTGGTCAAAATTCAAACTTTATTGATCAATAGAAGATTGGTGCTGAGTGATTTTTAGTGATGAATCAAAATTTGACGTATGTCTTGGCAATCATCTAAAAATAGTAGTTCGCAGTAAAAATTAAGTGTTTCATAATAATTGTCTAAGACAGTGTTTCTTAACCTGTGGTCCACGGAATCCTGGGTGTACGCGAGATGACCGAGTGTAGTAAGCAAAACAAGTGCACGAGGTGAATCTTCCCCCTTGTCACAACTCCCGCGCCACTAAGCCACACTTGCCCACGACTTACACTTTGGCTGATATATTACTCATGTGTTAAGATTTAATTACGCATATTCGCATAGTTTTGTTCTTTGTTCTGTTACAGTGTATACAAATTTATTTATATTACGTTTTTAATGTGATTGTTACAATGAAACGCTGGTTAAAGCCAAATGATTCCACTTTAGACGAAGCAAATGAAAGACCATCGACTTCAAACACATGCTCAGGTGCGTTGGTTGTCTCGTACAAAGTCGTGTCGCGTACTTTCGAGCTGAGAGATAAGATCAGAATATATATATATATATATATATATATATATATATATATATATATATATATATATATATATATATATATATATATATATATATAGATATATATATATATATATATATATATATATATATATATATATATAGATATATATATATATATATATATATATATATATATATATATATATATATATATATATATATATATATATTAAGAATTCAGCAGGCAGCGGAAATAAACATGCTGATAATTTCAATAACTTTTAATGGCTTACAAAGTTGGCATATTTGGCTGATTTCTTCAGTGGTTTTAACGAACTTAAGTCTACAAGGGAAGAGATGACAACATCTTCCAAGTTGAAGATACAATAGAAACTATGATAAAAAAACTTGACCTTTGGACTAATCAAGTGGTCAAACTTGACCTTTGGACAATTAAAAAATACTAAAATCATTTTCCTACAATGGAAAAGAAGACTGTAAACCTCCGAGGTTTGCAGTCTTCTTTTCGGGATTATTTTTGAGAACCCGACAAAAATAAAAACTGGATAGCTGGCCCTTTCAACGCAGATGTTTCAGATATCATCGGCTGGACAACGATACAGGAAAATAAATTAATAGAAATATCATGTGATTCAGCTTTAAAACGTCATTTCAAAGAATCTTCCTTATCAAGATTTTGGGTGAATATAAAAACAGTTTATAAAGAAATATCAGAAAAAGCACTGAAACATTTACTGCTTTTCTCATCCACATACCTCTGCGAAAAGGGATTTTCTGCTCTTGTATATCTCAAAAACAAATACAGAAACAAACTACAATTGGAATCCGATTTGAGATTACAACTAAGTAAAAACATAAACCCAAATATAACAAATTAAAAAATATTTCTAATTTTCATAAAAATGTTTTTTTTTCAGTACTTACATAAATTATTCTAAATTTATTCCCGTGCTTTAAAGGGAGTCCTTAAAATTGTGCTTGATTTTCTAGGGGTCCGCGGACTGAAAAAGGTTAAGAAACGCTGGTCTAAGGTCTAAGACACACCGTAAAATTTCTTTATGTTATGTTTTCTTGCGTTATGATTTGGGAGGTGTGTATCAACATCTTTAGGATGCTTTGAATTTATTGAAGGTATCATCTATTAGAAATTATTCTAACATAAATTTGGCTTGTCACACGGCCAGATCTGCAAAAAAATGATAGCGACCTATAAACAGCTCTGACCTTAACGTTACGGAGAATTTCTGGCATAAAATGAAGCAGATGAGAGAGAAATAAATTTTAGTCATTTTATATTAACTCATTATTTAGTTATGACATATTTTTAAATCGATTTTGATTTAGTTTCTTCGTTAAAAAAAGTGGCAAATGCACTACTTTCCAAAATTAATGCACCACCTAAAATGTACCATAAGTTTCAAGCTATTTTTCTTCTGAACCGTTGATAGGATTACGATGATTTTGATTTCACATTATAGGTATATTTCTATTTCAATATTAATAAGATATAGCCAATGTAGCGTTTGCTTTTAATAAATTCCACAGAATGTTGCAAAATATGATGAAAAACACAATTTTATTTTTCCCGTATATGGGTAAAACGTTATTTCTCAGAAAACATTGGCACAGTAATTCCATAGAAATAGACCTAGAATGTGAAATAAAAATCATCGAAATTCAATCAACGGCTCGGAAGGAAAATAGCTTCAAACTGATGGTATATTTAAGTTGGTGCGTTAATTTTGGAGAGTAGACAAAAAAGACAATTTGGTTTGAGGTTTGACTCATTATATAAGGGCTCGTATAAGTAAGCTAACTAGATTTTAAACTATGAGGAAAATAAGGATTTAGGTTTCAAAAAGGTCATAAATTTCTAACTACTGTTTAAAATTTTTTTGCTTGTAGAATATTAGTTTTTCAAACTCTCATTTTGTAAGTCCAGAACAGTCGTAATTAATTTTGATTGTTGTCAAAGCGTAATGGATATAATATTTAGTAAATTGTCTGGAGTGCCCTTAGACTAAAATTTTAAGTACCTTTAAAACAATATATTATTTCGATACAATTTCCCTGAGTGATTCACATTTTGTAAATAAACATAATAAATAAATAGTCAAAGTTAAAATATGTTCCATTATATTCGTAACCATCTACATATAGGTCAGTCGTGTATTTCGCGTTAGATTTTGTGTATCGCGTTTTTTTTATACAGTTATGGATTATTTCTAAGTAATCTAAAGTGTCTTTAATGTGAGTGAATAAACTTTTAAATAATGTCAAAATTAATAAATTACTTACAAAAAATGTAAGCTAAAGCTAATAATCAATTTAATATTCATAATTTATGTATTGGTTTTATTACTATTATCATTTAATTTGTTAGATGTTGGTCGAGATGAATACTGAACCTTATGGATATGGATAAAATGAGATATTCGATACTGCAGTTTATGGTTATGGTAGATCGAGCAGGATCCATTTATGAGCTATTCAGACACCTAGACCTCCTAAGACGGGTCCATTGTATCACCCCTATCATACGGAATAGATTCATAAGGACCTATTCTTCGGCGTTTCTGTGTAACAGGCTGTTCCGAGCTCGCATATCTGCAGTAATCAGCAGGGGCTATAAGACTGAGTCCTTCCTGCCGTTCTGAACGTCTAAGACTTTTGGATGGCCCCACTATGTAGAGCCTAGCCTGTCTCATACCTCCACAACTGGCCCAGGAATCTTGGAAACTCCGCAGAAGGTCTCTGAGCTTCCACGCCTGTGTGTCCCGGAACCCATACCAAGTTAACGGTATTAGTCCGCGCAACCTCAGCAAGTGCTGTCTTGCACTTCAGAACCAGCTTAGAGCTGATTTTGGGCACTTCCAAAGCCCTTAACGCTGCTTGACTGTCAGAGCAGACAGAATTGGTCTTGTCTGAGCAAGCATTATCTTTTATCTCCTGAGCACATACCAGGATTGCAAATATCTGGGCTTGAAAGACTGATGCACGAGAGCCGAGAGCCCGGCCAGATTCAAATCCGATTCCGCTCCCATATACTCACTCTGGCACCTGCCCACTCGTCTATTCTGGACCCTTTCGTGAACCAGGTGATCCCGCTTCAACGGATCAATGCAGGCCCTCGTTCCATCCACTCATTCCGGTCAGGAAATTAAACCAAGAAGGAGGATGAGAACTCAAGCCAAGCTGTCCTGTACCATAGAGAGCACAGGACAACAATCGAGGGCCTGTCTCTAGATGTCACAATGGCCCATCCGACCATTAATTTCCAACCAGTATCCAAAGCAGTTAAGACGATAGACTGCCATCATGACTTCGTGCTCTACAATAAGATGTAGAGAAGGTAAATCCAGCAAAACCTAAGAGTCGCTGTGGGTGTGGTCATCATAGCTCCTGAGATGGCAACTCATGTCAACCGGTGGAGGTGAGTCAGCTGGGCCTTAGCTGAAGCCAGTCTAGCCTGGGACCACCTCACAATGGCCGCATACGTCAGGATAGGTCTTATCAGGGATTGATACATTCACTATAAAATTTTCGGCTCCAGGCTGCAGTTGATACTCAACGAAAGGCTGGACGAAAAGGAAAAATTGGTAGAAAAAAATAATCGTGGCTCCTTCGTGATGGACTAACATTGACAGATGAATTGTTACATCCCAGACAAGATCGAGAAGAATATTGGCAAATGGTTACCAACGCTTAAATCAACACAGCACTAAATGAAAAACCGCGATTATGGATAAATCTGGAGTATGCCTATGGAGTAATGATACAAAACCTAAAATACAAATTCAGGAAAGAAATGTTATCTACTAATAGTATGTGGGTATCGTTAGTGTACAGGATGCAGCGATTGTGGTTAAATGTACAAATAAGGAATCAAATAAATATTTTGAAGTAATTCAGAGAGAGAAGATCGAAAATGATGTAGGCAACAAACTAAAATTAATCAGATTTAACGATATGATAATATGTTATGGTTAAAGTGATAATAACATATTATGTGTACTAGTACAGAGGGAACAACTACACTGTTAGTAATTTAATAAGATGAGTTGGCTTAATCTCCCAGGAGGGCCAAGTGACTAGCATTGATCAGATAAGCTTTGAGAATAGAGAAAATACAGTTAAACAACCATTTTCATCTAATTTTTAATGCAAGCACGATAATAAGTGGATAAATATCATTAGAAAGCAATTGTGACAAACTCAAAAAGTTTTTTGTTATTAGATTAGACAAGTATAAAGATATTCATTAGTACCAATAATAAAAGGCACCAAACTATCATGCGTATTTAGACTTTTATCCGTCTAAAACTAATAAAATTCCATTAATTAATAAAATTATGAAAATGTGCTTGATTACCGAAAATATGCTTGATGATTTAATGAAAATTTAACTTAAACCCTAGATAATGAAAAGTTGTTGCCATAAAAGTGAATAAAAAAAGGTAATAACGCTTATAGTACAATAATTTCCCATCTCTGCAACCTTGCTTTATGTCACGTAGTCTTGGTTGTCGGCATTGCCACCACTCTCTCTTACACTCGTTCCCACCTATAGTGATATTTCTTTGCTTGAACAATGTGGCACTAAAATCTGTCTTTTTAAAAACGTGCTTTGTTATTAAATATTGTTTCTTAGAAATTTTTGAAACCGCCTGGTCAAATTTCAGGTCTTATGGCATATTATCTACTTTATTTAATATTAATTTACAAAAATATTATTAAATTTTTTCTAATAGCTCTCCGTCTATTGGCGGAACCTGGTCGACAAGACTTTGTTATTGTATTGGCACCTTCATAAATGATATGCCGTGGCGCGGTAACCGATGTAAAATAAACTCTCTCTCTATCTCCCTCTCCAATTTAAAAGAGTAACATTTAATGCAATAATGCACATAAAATCCTTTAATATTTGATTTGTCTTTTGATCCTGCTGTCATTTTTGATTTCTTAGCATAAATAACTTAAATTAAAATTACTAATATTGAAAAATGATAATGTTCCTGTCACCTAACACTAACTACAACAAGAACAAAAAGTTCTTTATAAAATTCCATACGACCAACCTTTATGTAAAAATAATACGAGAATAAACTGTGTATATAAATAAAATATATTTACAAAAAGCTCTATACATTTTAAAATGCTAGGGTCAACAATAAGTTACAGTTAACTGTCAAATGTCTCTTTCTTTACAAATAGATAAATGCATCTGTTTACGTTAAACATTTCTAAAAATAAAATGTTAAAATGTGCAACTTTTTACAACCTAACTTACGGTGAATTAGTGAACTAAGATGAGAACAGCTACTCACAAAAAAAAAAATGGAATAATATCAACCGATGAGGTAATCGTGAAAATATTGAAATGACTTCGCAATCAAACGCTTAAACATGATTTTATTGATTCTTACGTAAAATAAAAATAGTACCAACCGGTTTTCTCCCAAATGCATTAGTACTTCATTAGAAAAAAAAAGATTTCCTCGGCCACATTTTACGACAGATTAACTGATTAACTTAACTATGCAATCAAGTTAGTCTGTTCAAAAGATCGAATAACAATTTTACTAATAAATTATATGGCACAAAACCAAAACAAAATGGAAAATACTTATTAGTACTTATTCGTCAATTATTTTTCAACATGCGCCCCTTCTTAAGTCAAATCAAAGAGAATGAGTCTGAATACATTTTTTCTTGATGCAAATGTTTAGTTCCTGAGATCTCGACGATTTTGAAAAGTGCAATTATTTAGCCAATTTAATGACGTTGATTACAATTTTGTAAGAGCTCTTCATCTCCGTCTTTTGAGTTAACAATCAAAGTTGATTTCTGACAAAAAGGATGAGGTTAGACCTGCGGGCAAGCGAGATAACCGAGATAAGCAATATATGCCCGCTCCCCAGTGCTACAGAGAAAACTGACGGAAAGCAGTCTCTTCATTTCTTTCTAATGGACTGGGTTTGTTGACCACGTGACCTTCCCATTGGTCATTTAGGTCACTGTTCATGTATAACGCAGCTTACTAAATTTTTATTTTTTAATTGGACTGATAGAAAGTGTGGATTGTTTTTTCTGTGCAACTGCCTAGGATTGAATAGGATAAGACTGAATACATTTAAGCACTATAAACTCAAGTCCCACAACTTTGTAGAGTGTCACCAAAGGCCATAATACCCTTTGTCAAAAAGACTGGGCTGCAAGGATAGCTTTAACCTAGGGAGGAACCACAATAGACTCCTTAGGTCGAGTGGAAGAGTGGTTAAGAGCCCACTTATATCGAAACTAACCTAACCTAACCCAGATTGTTATATTCTTCCACATACCGACATGTGGAGCCGGATTTAAAGCTGTTTTTTTATTGTCGATATCTTGGTATCTAGAAGCCACATCACAAAATCCTTGCATATTCGTAATTAGAATCAAATTGTCAAGAAAAATCAAAAAGAAAGAAAAAGAAAATCAAATTGTTGGTTACTTTTCATCGATATTTCAGGAAAATAACAGGAAAGAAAATGCCATATTTAGACTCAGCACTTTTGATAACTACATGATAAATTGCATTTGTTCCACAATTTTTTTAATGTTTAATGTACCTTAAGGTTTAAATTTTCTACAACACATAGTAACTATAATCGATATAACATTCCAAAAATCTTGGACGAGGCTTTCAAATGCTTTAACCAAAATAATTTGCAAAACCCTGT
This sequence comes from Diabrotica undecimpunctata, assembly GCF_040954645.1. Taxonomy (NCBI): domain Eukaryota; kingdom Metazoa; phylum Arthropoda; class Insecta; order Coleoptera; family Chrysomelidae; genus Diabrotica; species Diabrotica undecimpunctata. The sequence continues at coordinate 160,271,636 of NC_092805.1, forward strand.
GGTCGGTCTCATTCTGTATCTGTGTTCATTGGACTAGAAATCGTGCAGATTCTTCTAAGAAGCAATGTAGTTAACGTCCAGCAAAACAAGGATGCATATTAATAGAAAAGAGAAAAAGTGTAAATACATATCCCGAAGTTGAGAATCAAATATGACAAGAAAAATACGTGGTGTAGAAACTTGTCTTTTGAAAGGGGACCGTGATCATAAAATATTGTATGAAAACCAAAAGATTCGGTGTGTTAAAAGATTTAAATCGTTCTAACACGTGCACAAAATGGATGACAGCTTGACCAAAGCTGCTATAAACACACACCCGAGATGTATAAAGTGGCCGAATGAATTCTAAGAAGAAATAATTGGCTTCAGCGTCATGAACAGAGAAAAATATCTCTCTGGTGTTATTAAATTTAAATCTCTTGTGAGCAACAATCAAACCATTAAAAATATTCAACAGATGAAACCGAGATACGAGTACCAACTAGAAAAACCTGTTAGTACTATTCTTATCAGTTTTAAAAACAAACTTGTTAATAAAATCCGAAAAACATATTTCGATATGACTAAAACTAAAATATAAATTACCTAAGATCACTCATATTTGGCAGTACTTCTTCTGTGACTTATTACATGACACTAGTTAACAAAAATATTGATAAAATTTTGGAATAAGCGATCATTTCTCCTATCTCAGAGCTGAATAAGTTACTCAGTTGCTTTCTTTATTACAAAGCTGCAAGGTTTATAAAAATTTATACAATATATTCCGAAAATTAGAGCTCAGTTCCAAGATACAGAAATCGGTTGGTTAAAGCTACATTTTAGCTGTTAATTAGCTATAAGGTACATTGTTACTTTAAAGCTACAGTGTAATATCAGTTTCGGTGCGGTATATTACAAAATTGTTATGGAGAATGCCTCACACTAAATACATCCAAACTTGTATCTTTTAAATGTATATCAAAAGAAAAATAATTTGACGATTACCAATTTTTATTTTTCACCCTGTATATTACTCTAAATTTGAATTCTTCCCATATTGTTAATATGAGGTTTTATCGCTTTATCCCCAGTGCTTTAAAAAATATCGTTACTTTTATAAATTATTATTATAAAACCACAAATTATTGTGGTTTATTTGTATAATTTAGATATCTTGAAAAGAAACTTCTGTAAGTATACATTTTAATGTATAAAAAGTTTTAATTTATTCCAAACTAGATTGAAAGTGTGTTTGCCTGTTTCTAATTACAGTAGAATCTCACTAATCTGGTATCCTCGCTAGCACCTTCGCTCCAACGCTTCAAAGATTTTAACCCCAAAACTTATCAGGTGCAGGTGCATATATATATATATATATATATATATATATATATATATATATATATATATATATATATATATATGTATATATATATACACTCATGGACAAAAATATCGAATATTCTGAAATTTTCCATTTTTTTTTGTAGTCACTATTATTTCAAGATAATTTTAGATTACTGATAATACTCATATAGTAGGCTGATGTACTCAACTGGTTTGAGATATTTTGATGTTTATTTTGACGTTTATTCAGTGGTTAGTGTCATTCGTACATTTCATCATAAAAAACCTTCTTCACGTAAAGGAAAAATCATACTAATTCGGTTATTTTTAGTTTAATTTATTAAATTTAATTAAATATTGTCTTGATTTAACTAAGTTTAAAACAAGTATCCCACCAATTCGACACTGCGATGAAGCCCAAGTAGCACATATTGTAATTTTGTACGAGGAAGGATATGCACAGAAAGGTATCGCACGATGTCTCAGCAGAACTGTATCTATAGTTCCGAATACTCTAAAAAGGTACCGCGAAACAGGAAATTTTGTACGAAGGCCTGGTCAAGGACGCCCAAGGTGCACAAACGCAATTGATGACCGTTTTTTGGTTCTTAATTCTACACGAAATCGTTCATTGACATCGATGCACCTCAGAAATGAGCTATTAAATGTTAGACAAGGGAATGTGAGTTCACAAACAGTTAGACGAAGATCAAAAGAAGCAAACTTAAAGCCCAGACGCCCCGCCAAAGTTCCAAGTCTCCTCCAAAATCATAAAGCTCGTCGTTTGGAATTTGCAAGAACACATATTTAGTGGAATATCAACAACTGGAAAAACGTTCTTTTCACTGATGAGACCAGAATCCTATTATGGAAGCCAGATGGTCAAATCTACTTCTACAGAAGAGTTGGAGAACGATTCGCCAGCTGCAGTCTCGCCCAAACTGTTAGTTTTGGAGTTGATGGCGTAATTCTTTGGGAAGGTATTAGTTGGGAGGTAGGTACCGCACTTGTGAAAGTGATTGGACGGATGACTGGTGATTCTTACGTTTAAAACATCCTGCAAGATCATGTTTTGTCATATGTTGGTTACATTGGATATGAAAGATTCACGTTAATGTACGAAAATGCTTGACCACATGCTGCTGCTATAGTGAGTAATTATCTTGATGAGTTTCAAATTCGAAGATTCGATTGGCCACCGTTTAGCCCGGATTTAAATCCAATAGAGCACATGTGGGATCACCTTAAACGCACCATACGACAAACAAATTCCGTTCCAAATACGATAGAGCAGCTTTGGCTTGCTGCACAGGATGAATGGAATGCAATTTCCCAAGGATATGTCCAAAATTTATTTGCAAGCATGCTGAGAAAGATGCAAGCAGTAATAAGAGGGGGAAATACTTGTTACTGATCATGCACTTCTTTCAGTTAAAACAACTTGTTTAAGGAATTTAAATTATCATTTAAGTTTAGAGTAAAATAACCTTATTTACCTAAATTAAACATTTATTTTTTTCGCAATTTTCTTCGCATAAAAACTTAAAATTGTTCATTAAACATTGTTAAAATAAACTCTATTTTACAATAAACGACTTGATTGACCAGAATTTATTTTGAAAAAACAAAAATTAGAAAATTCCAAAATATTCGATATTTTGTCCATGAGTGTATATACAGTGCTAGTCAAAAGTCCGTTTCCCCCTCGTATCTTTTGAACGGTTACACTTATAGTGAAATTATATATAAATATACTATAATATATACTAAGCTTCGCTTCAAAAATTGTTTACCGTAAAATTATTTTAATAAAAGCTTTGTTTTTAATTGCTTGCGACCTTATACACTTTGAGAAGCTTCCGTTCAATATGTGAAACTTTACAAATATATTCCGCATTTGGAAAATGTTGCTTTTAATTTGTAATATGAAATAATTTAATATTGTCAATACATTGTAAATATACAATTTTCATTATATATTTTTTTAAATATATTTTGTATAAGGGAAATTGACCAAAACTATGAAATTTAAACTGTTTCCACTTTAAACCTGGAATCTGAAACGTCAAATAAAGCAGTTCCAAGTTTATAGTGCTTAAATACTATAATAAATTAATTTAAAATATAAAATGCTACAAGAAAATAGCCTCAGAAAGATATTGATATTTTACAACTGTAGATATATTTAGTGCAACACTTCGTTATAAATATTTCATACAGAGCATATTTTTATAATAATATGTAACGCTATGATAACAATAAGGAAAACAACAATCGGCACAACCAAAAAAACATAGTATTCAAATAAATGCAATAAACGAACCTATTTTTTCTAAAATTTCAACAGTACAACCAATACTTCAACTCAATTTTCTTAAGAAAATAACCTTAACGATTAGTCACAATAAAAGGAAGAATGGTGAATATAAATAAATAATTTAAAAACAACAGATAAAATGTATTTCATTCAGATTACACTTTGACAAAACTTATATATATTTTAATAATAACAAACTATCAAAAAACAAATATGGCACTATTTTAGCGAAACATAACCTTCAAATAACAAAGAACAAATTAGTCTAGTATGAGTATATAATGGAGGAGCAGTACGGAGCAATACTATGGTGGAGCAGTACGGCAAGAGATAAGGGCTTGCGGCTAGGTGATACTCCTCCATAGATCCCTACCGGAAGGGCGTGGAACGCCTAAATACCGGGTATATATATATATATATATATATATATATATATATATATATATATATATATATATATATATATATATATATGAGTATATAATGTGTTGTTTGGAACAATTTAAACAACTTTTCAACGTGTTTTATACAAGTTAACTCACATTTTGATCGATATCGAATAATCGTAAGTTAAGATGTGAAAAATCGATATTATAAAAGAACATGTTTGTCAGCATATAAATCCAGATGCGGTCATAAATAATAAGAAACATAACGGTTACTATCTATAAAAATTTGTTATACAGACTGATCAAGTTATGCTGCGAGGATCGATCACATTTTTCAGAATAGACACAGTTCAAAATTATAGACATAGTATAGTTTCACGTTTTAAAATTATTTTCAAAAATACAGAGTGTCACATAGCACTAGAAGGAATTAAAGTGGTTTTTGTAATGGACTACTCAGTATATTATGTTGAATTTTTATTCTCCTTCGCTTTAATATCAGGTTTTTCTATTCAATGCATAACACTTTCAAGTTGTATTCACTTTTAAGTGAAAATCTTAATGAATAACAGTTTTTCTGTTATTTAGTACATTTTGTGGAATTCGATGTAATTTATTGTTAGGTTCAAGGGTAAACATTTCTAGTAGCGACTTCAACAAGTAACGTCGTATCTTAAGAGTGATAAGATTATTTTGAACTGTGTGTATTTGAAAATAACATTAAAACGTGAATCTTTATTATATCCACGAGGCGCATTTTTTAAATAACATACAGGGCAATATGCTTTTTTATTCTGTCGTTCTAAAAGTTTACGACGTTATTTCATAGCTATTGCAACATGGTAGACTTGAGGTTTTGGTCGTTGTGGCGCTGTGTGAGGAATAATCAAATTAATTGTTCCCAGTCAAATGATGTTGTCACTCTGTTCTTTGTTATAAACATTATTTTGGACATCTTTGAAAGCTCTAATCCATTTACTTACAAAAAATATTTTTCTTCTTATTGCGGCGTCTGATTTTGAAGGTTGGCGATCCAAATGGCAATTGTAGCTTTGGAAACTGGTCTTTCAGCCACGAGTTCTGGCGTCTTCCGACTGATCTTTTGCCCTGCACTTTACCTTCCAATATTGATTTAGAATAATTCATACCTTTCACGTCTCAACACATGACCCAAGTATTGTATTTTTCTCTTTTTGATTATGCTGAGCAATTCTTTTTGTTTACTACTCATGCGCCGAAGTACCTCACCATTATACACTGTATATATACATTACAAAGGCATTTATTCTTTTTTCTGTTTCAGAGTCCCTTGTCCAACTTTCTCAGCCATACAGCAAAACAGAGAAAACGTAACATCTGATCATTTGAATTCTGAGCTCTAGACTAAGGCCTGATCTTCTAAAAAATGTTTTCGTGTTCATGAGTGTTTTCCTCGCTTGTTCGATTTTTGATAGGATTTCTTTTTTTGGGTTACACTGGCTGTTGATATTTGCTACCAAATATTTTATGGAAGTTACCTGTTCTATTATTTGTCCCTTGGCATACAAATCTTACAATGCACTAAATTCCAATTGCTTTCATGTGGTTAACATTAACAAAAAGAATAACATTGCATCTTTCACAGTCGCCGGGATTATCAATCCACGGAGACACCTAAAATACGCGAAAAAAATGTATAAACAATCGATTCTTCCAGCAATGGTGTCTCGAGATTCGCAACAGATGTAGGTACATAATGCACGTGCGTTTTTCAAGCGGTACTTAACAAATACGCCTCGTATGATTGGTTTATAGCACTTTTTCTCTACCTCTCCTGGTACGGCGATATTGAAATCCGCAATATAAGTTGACCACAATTTATATGATATTCATGTAATATTAAAAGAATTCTCGGCATTAAGAGCCGAATATAAAGGATATTTGGTTATTAGGAACAACTCTTAAGTTCGAATCCCGTGGAGACCGGGATTCTAAAATTTCTGTTTTCTAATTTCTACCCGAATCTGTAACCTTCTACTAGTGTCATATGGGATTTTTGTCAAAGTGCAATTAAGAAGAATAATAAATAAGAATATCACAGTTTATTTGAATTACTTAAAAATACCTCTGTAGAGAATCTGAAAATAATGAGATCGATATTATTGTTTTAAAAAGTGAAAGATTAGTATTAAATAAATTAGGTACTGTATGAATAATCATGTACTTAAAAAAATAGGATCAAAACTGTAATAAATCAGTTCCAATAATGGACTGAAACAAAAAAGTTCTTGGAGAACATAGGTGTTAATGCCTGTATCAATATATTTCAAATATAATAATCAATCTCATTAATGTAACATAAATATTCTGATCAGATTCAGTCTATTTAGTTTAAGACAGATCTTACAACAAAACTTTTTCTAAAAACTTTAAAATATTGAATGAACGTATTCAGTAGTTTATTGGTCATTTACGGGAATATATGATCATAAAACTTATTGATTTCTACTTTATCTACACAACACCATACATTTTTGTAAAGTCATAGAACGAATATAAAAATTAAAAAATAAAAATTCATTTTGAGATCCAAAAGCATTTGATCATGTACAATTGAAAGATGTCATACAGGTGTCTTCTTCTTGGTTGGATCCAACAGTGTTGGAGTCATCTCATCATCTTGTTTTAGACCTTGGGCTATTTCAATGCTTTTAGTCCATTTTGTCTGCGGACCATTGCTGTTTTTGGGTCCATATAAATTTATTAAGGATATAAAAAATATACAGCAAACCGAATCTAGCAATAATTTTCTTTGGATTATTAGCTTTAACTCTTTATATCTGTTGTAATTTCGCTCTACGTTGCCTACATATTTGATCTTGCGTTTTTTAAACTATTTTAAAGACTTTCATGTCTTTATGTAGCATCATAATACTTTTTCATTGGAAATATGGTCCTTCCAGGGAATCCTCAATATCCTATACAGTCATATTTCAAAAGCCTTCAATGTTTCTGTGAAATGTGTGTGTAAGCAGAGAAGTAGAGATAGATAAGAACTGAAAAAAAGCATTTTAAGCTGCTAAACATTCAATGATGGAGTATGTCATTAAAATATTGATGAATTGGAAGTAGATAAGCAACGTTTGTACGACTATATGTATAGAGAAATCAATGTGTTAGAGAAGACGTTACGACGATATATTTATATACAGGTAGTCAGAACTTTATCGAACGTTCATTACAGAATTATGAGGAGTATATGTGTGACAGAGATGGGGTTGTCCGCCATTTTTAACTTGGCAGAAGAAATCTACATTACTGATTGACATAGTTCAATTATTATCTGCTAGTCGGCCGCAGCCATTTTAATTTAAAATTAATTTACAATTTGACAGAACGTGATATTTGACATAAAACTTAAAATAATATACATTTCAAATAAAACGTGACATATGTAAGATTTGACATTTTGACACTTAAAATGGCGGATTTTGGACCATGCAGTGTATATAAATGCATCGTTCTTACTCTTACACATGTGACGTAACCTAAAAGGTACTTCTCTCTCTAACACATTGATTTCTCTACACCTATACTCGTACAAACATTGCTTTATCTAATATTGAACATGCGAATTTGGTAATATAATGCAGTTCGACTTTTTAAATACGTAAATCAGAAATTACTAAATGGTTTAATTCGTACTAATAATTTTATATCTTCCACAAAAACGATGTTTATTCCATCTACCAACATTCTAGTCTAACACAAGATTTGTTGAAAAATCTAATGTTTTAGAAAACCTCTTGGTCAACAAATTAAAAGTCTTGATTGAAGATCTGTCTTACTTTACACGCTAGATAATTTAAGTCCATAAGTTTAAATTCTTTGGATTACCGAAAGGCTACTTTATAAAAATTGTGTATAAAACAATAATATTCCTGTATAGTATATAAAATGTTTGTTCTTTCCTAAAATACACACAGTAAAATTTATAAAGGACAGTGAGATAATCGATATTATGTTAAAATGTTAATTTGAGAAGAAATAAAGAATAGCTATTAATTTAAAATTGAGTCATCGTAAAATTTAAAAGTTCAATGAGTTGAGCACAGTTTTGTTTATAGTGGTCCCTAGAATAATAATCAGTTTCATTTTATTCAAGCAATTACTGGCTTACGAACTTCTTGGAGAGTTCCTATGTTTAAAAATACATTTTTTTCTATTTTATTAAGCGACGGTATGTGTTGTGAAATGGGTGTTGTTAAAACCATCAATTAAACAATGCACAAGAAGAAAAATAAGAGTCAATCTGTTACGGAAAACAATTTACAAAATTCTAAATAAAGAAAATATCAATTCCATATAAAAGTTTACTTTAATGATCCATGTTGATATATGAGGCATGAAAATACGTGACATTTCATCCTGTTACGTATAGGTAAGCTTCCCAAACCAAATTAAATGATGTTAATGTCAATTTATCGACCTAGGTCTGGACATTTATATTGATTGATTGATGAACATTGCTACAATCACAAAGACGCAATGGAATAAACAACCCAACAAGAATTACTGTTTTAGCAGCCAATGGAAAGTAGAGAAAAGAAAAGCAAAAAACATAATGATACCTATATGACATCGAAGAATATTTGCAAAATATATGCCTTCCCACTTAGACGTGTTCTAAATAGAGAAGAATGTAAGGAAGTTCTTGAGCAAGCCAGAGCCCGGAAACCAGGGCTGTAGTGCTTTAAAAAAAAAGTCAATTATAAATCAAGATATAAATTTCGGATATTTAAAATCTTTAAGTCCAATCAAATATATATGATTTGATAAGTATAAAATTAAAAAGACAGTCAAGATTTCATTTCACGTACAAATCGTCTATGTATCTGTTGATACGTATTTCGCTTTAATAAAGCTCATCAGAACAGTTATTCATAGGCGTTCTCAACGTGAAAATTAATCTTTTCTGTCTTTGGGAAACAACGATAAAATGGCTTCGAAACGATTTGATAAGTGTTAAACAAATGAGAATAAATCCCATAAAAGACCCAGAACAAGGTTCCTTGATAACATCGATGAAGACATGAGAAATATGGGAATACGTGTTTGGCGGAGGAAGGCGTTGGATATGGATAACTGGAGAGAAATTCTTGAGGAGGCTAGGCCCACGCAGGGTTGTAAAGCCAGATAGATGATGATGATGATACGGTAATTCAATGATGCAACTGCAATATGCCAGGCACTCCAATAAAGTTAATGTAGATAGTGAATCGATTTGACTAAAATATTTTCATGACTTCGATTAAAAATAGTACAAGACAATAAGATAGGACAAACTAACCAAAGCATATAATATAGTTATAGTATGAGTTTTGATGGCGTTATAGCAAAAAAACTACCAGACGATAATGCGATTGTTTTTATCTTACCTTGTTCTTATTTCAATTAACGACAACAAAGTTATTAACGGAATAATCATTTTTGTGTGTAGTGTGTTGAGTAAATGCCTTGTTACTGAGTAAAGTCGACTTCATTATTTTTACAAAGAGTCGCTTATTATATCCGAACAATCGCGAATTCCGATCCGAGGACACGAGAAATTTCGAACTTGCCCAGTTGTCCGGTCAAACTTGAACCCGCGATACATTCGATTCTTCACTCGGTATGTTACCTATCTGTCCAATACGCTACGGCCAATTAATTTATTATATATAAATTAATCTTTAACTATTAGGTGCCAAATGTAAAAAAAATTGTTACTTCTATTAAAATTTCTGATACATTATCTGACAGCTGACACATTTTTTTCAGAAGATATATTGAACTTCTAATATATTCTATTATAAAATGTTACATGGAAATATGATATTTACAGTATACAAAAGACAATGGATTTGTCTATTCAAGTAAAATTATATTTTAAGTTATTAAAACCAAAGCTTCCGTTACAAATTGAACTTTTATGATTATATATAAACATTATTAAATGTTGAAAAGGTTTTATGGTATCACCGAGTATAATTTCAGAGCTTTTCAAAATTTCTTTGGCACCACAAAACCGAAAGCGGCTGTAAATATTGATAGAACTATTTTTTTTATATATAAATTGCATTATAAATATTTATCACTTTACAAGGCTAAAATATTATGTTGTTAGGTGCAACCCTACTATATATATTTTTCTAATTGGTGAGTGCATTGTTTTAAATAGTCTCCTAAACTTTCTATTTTATATATCGCAATTTTTTTATTAGGACTTCTTGATGTATATATATATATATATATATATATATATATATATATATATATATATATATATATATATATTCGTTAATATTTAGATCATACCAGTGGGATGTTTTCACTTTTAGCAAGTTGAATTTTTGATGAACCTACGGTATGAGAAAATCTTTATATCGTTTGTAAGAATGTTTTAGCATGTTTATTGTAGTAATCTATCTACATTCCGGTAAACAATAGAACTTTCAAAGCGACCGATCAATGGAAGTGATAAATTTTATTGATCTCATTGATATTTATTTAATAACTTACGGAAACTGACTTCATTTGCGGCAAAATGCAAAAATTGCATACGAAATCTGCACTCTACCTTTAAAACGCATTTTGATTTTTGTCGATAGGACACTCTGGTCAAAAGATATCGAATTTTTACCGTTGAGTTGATACAAAATGATAAAATTGTTTTCGCGCGCGTAACTGACATTCAAAATTGCCGGTTGCTTTAAGCGTTGTTTCTGAGAGAACGGTTCATTCTACAGAAAAAGAGCTAATTAACATATCTGTTCAAAATTATCGCGCTACATTTTTTGTTTGAAACATTTTATTCTACGGCGTACAGATTCTTGGTAAATTGACGTGGGTTTTAGGGGGTAGGAGCGGCACTTTTTTTGCATCTTTTTGGGGTCCCAAAATAGACATTTTCAGCAAAATTCAGCTTTTTCGTATGATTTTTAGAGGTCAAATCTCTGTCGAATGGCTACGAAGGTATTTCCATGTCTAGAATCGGTATATTTCACCCATTTGGTTGCTTTATTTTACTTTCAATAGTAATTCACTTATCTGATCGATAGCTAAGTGTGGCTTAAGGTTTGCACCCTCTCCATTTTTTAATATGCCACTCAAATATCCAGGATTCGGCTGTAGTATGTACTATACTCGTAAACGACTTGAAAATCGTTTGGAGGACGATGCCGTTTAAAATTTTTAAACAGGTACCCTTTATTTAGGAAAAATTATTAAATATTAGGAAAAATATTTAGGTCAAATAAACAATCCTAGTGCAGAGAAAATTTAAGGATTAGGGTGCAACAAATAATTAGTAGAACAATTCATAATTCTCGAGAAGAAAACCAATTTTTAATTACTAAACCAATTATTCAGCATTCGTTGTATTCAAAGATCCTTTAAATTTCAGAAATAAAAACATCCCACATTGTGTATCTATTAGATTCGGCAACTATCTTTTCAAAATTTCTTTCATATATTTATAAAAAATATCTCTAGATGTGCTATAGGCCTGCATGACCTCAAGTACTGCACTTATATATATATATATATATATATATATATATATATATATATTGACTCCAACCCATCCAAAACAGTTATATATATATATATATATATATATATATATATATATATATATATATATATATATATATATATATATAAATTAAATTGAAACCTTGTAACAAAAACTTAATTTTAAGTTTTAAACTGAAGTAACGAAGGCACATATTTGAGGCATCTATTAAGGCGGAGGAATGAACATAAAAAATCCGTTTTAACTAAAATTATTAACATATATATTTTTTAGTCAGATAAAAACGTTCATAATGCATTTTTCCTTGATTAAAGCTGTACCCCTCAGATAAACAGACTCCAAAACTCCCTGTCTATCACTACACATGAACTGAATATCAAAATAATATCTGTCTCAGCCTATTTTACTCACATATTAATGTTTACATCCATTATTATTGGTCGTTATGTGCGCATGTGCCTAATCTTCAAAATAAAATAATAACTTTTTCAAGTGTCAATAACTATTTCCTTCTAGTTTTAATTTAGGTGCTAGACATTAACATTACTAAGTTCAAGCTGTAATAAGTGCTATAAAAATGTCAAATATACCCTGTCTGCTGCTTCTTGGTAAATTTCTGTAAATAAAGATGGTTTAACATGGTTTGAATTAAACATCGCTATTTACTTCGTTTTTAGGCAACCTGTATTCCTATCCTTCGTAAATCCGTACGTAGTTTTCAAAATCCAAGAAATGATATTAAAAAAAATTCTAAATGCTTACCGGGATATTAACATTTATTAACATATCGACAATATGACTTAGTTTTTATTGGAATCGCGTGAATTTACTGACGACGTGTGCAAAGAAGCAGCGGACCGAGTATACACACACATTTATATCAACATATACAGCATTAACCAAACAAACAACAATAAAACTGATTAATGAACTGATGAAAAACATAGCTTTACAAAAAAAAATGGCTCTAAAGCGGTTTAATGTCCTAAATATCAGTAAAAAATGAACTTAAATCTGTCAGGTACCGGTGGTTTTGTATAAGTTTGGTACCGTACGTATTTTACATTAATAATCAAAAAATGCATCATCAACAATTCAAATTCCGAGGCAATCACGGCAGCACCTTGCAAATATTTCGGCAAAATGACTAAATTACAAGGATTCTATTTAATATCTAGCTATTCATACTACATTAGTTTTAGGGCTTTTGTCTTCAAACATTTGTGTTGTTTGATTCTTTATTTCTTCCAATTTTTATATTGTCAACTTTTTTATATTACTCTATGTAAAGCAACATGACAATAAGTTTGTTACACAAACACATTTTCAAGCAGTATTATATTAGAGTACTCTTTGGTAATTAATAATTTAGCTAGTTGTATATATATCATTTTTCATAAATTGATCTTCTTTTAAGGGCTGCATTAGCTAAGGGTAATGAAAAAGTATGACATTTTCTTCCAAAAACAACAAAATTTCCCTTCAATATATTCAACAATCGCTTCTTACATATATCTAGACTAGTGTACACCGAATTTGACCTATTTATGCATATGAAGAGAATAGGGTCCTTAAAATACCCCACAAGACGGTAATTTACATAATAAAAACCCGAAAATACAATAATTTCATTATTTTTAAGAAATTTAATTTTTATTTGTTAATTAAAATTTAATTAAATCATTCTTAAGTCACATTACACCGAACACCAATCAAATTGCATGACGTCACTTGATATCCAACAGTATCACATTCAAAAGCATTTTGTATGCTGTTTGGTAACATCATATTGATTTATGTGCAATTACTGTGAAATTTGTCTGCCAATCTGCTTTGAAAACGATTTTGAAACTTTTTTATCATAATCATAAAAGGGGATTTATTAAGAAAAATAGCTTTAATTTGCCGAGAATTGATTGCTTTACGGTGACCAATTTCTTTGCAACAAACGGTAACATTTACTCGGCTGAATTTAGAAATGTGAAGACCTCTATTTAGTAATACACAAAAAAATTGTTATTTCTTAAACCGATAATGAATACTAAAATTTTCTCGTCTAGAAAAAACACAGTTTTGAGGTTATGATTTTTTTTCTTGGACGACATTTTGAATTCTTTTCAGGTACAACAGGTATAATAGTCGTATTATATCTGTGAACGATTGGGCGACCGGTTTCACTGTTTGCAAGTTATACAGCATCATAAGGCATCCAAGAAACTAAAGGATATCAGTACAAGGAATTATGTGTGTGTCATCAGTTGGATAAAATTTATATTTATTTCGAAGCCAGGCTATTTGGATTGGGCTAATGTAATTAACCTCAGATGTTTGTTGAAAGAGCTGACTTTTGACAAATGTTACCTATACGTTCTATTGTATATTGCAAAAAGGTACAAATTCAAAGTGAATTTCATAATTTACTGAAAATCATGCAACACTGTACTGTTATTTGTGACACTTCCTCTTTCCGAGAAACTTTGCGGCTCGGTTATATTAAATAGAACTTTAACCCAAATTAATATGATGAAACCTACAACACAAAAATTCCTACCTCACACTATTAAAAGCTCAAATAAACTTTCTATTGCAGATTTCTTTCAACGAAAAAAGAAGAATTATTATAAATGTTGGGAGTGTATAATAAACCCATAAAATTTTCCGTATATACGAGGCATGTTTTTTAAGTAAGTACCGTTTTGCGATTCCGCCGCCGCAGCGCTACGGTCGGCGTTCCGCGCATGAGCGCTGGTTACCTACATCTCTTGTCTACGCACTGACGCCATTACAGTCTGATTCTTCATTGTATAATTGTTTACTCTAGTGTTTAAGATGCCTCCAACAATCGTGAGTCACGCTGATTGTGAAGTACGGGCTGTTATACGATTCCTTAGTGCTAAAGGCGTAAAACCGATCGATATTCATCGTGAGATCGTTGAAGTTTACGGACAAAACATTATGAGTGTTGGAATGGTAAGGAAATGGGTGAGAGCATTTAAAGATGGCCGCACAAATGTGCACGATGAAGAACGGAGTGGGCGTCCTTCGGTCGTTAATGAAAATTTGGTGCAGAAAGTGGACGAAAAGGTGAGAGAAAACAGACGATTTACAATTTCATCATTGTCCGACTGCTTTCCTAAGTATTCTCGTAGTGTTTTGTATCGCATTGTTACTGAGAACTTGAATTACCGGAAATTGTGTTCACGTTGGGTTCCAAAAACGTTGACGGATTTGCACAAAACCCAACGTTTAGGCAGTGCATTGACTTTCCTTGAGCGGTACCACAGTGAAGGTGAAGATTTTTTAGATCAAATTGTTACTGGTGACGAAACGTGGGTGGCCTACGTCACACCAGAATCGAAACAACAATTCATGGAATGGCGATATTCATCATCACCCAAAAGAGTGAAGTTTAAGCAAACAATTTCTACCCGGAAAATCATGTGCACAGTTTTTTGGGACAGAAAAGGAGTATTGCTAGTGGAGTTTCTGCCTCGTAATGAGACAATCAATGCAGCGTCTTATTGTGAGACATTGAAAAATCTGCGTCGAGCAATCCAGAACAAAAGACGTGGCAAGTTGAGTAAGGGTATCGTTTTGCTGTATGACAATGTCCGTCCACATGTGGCTAATCAGACCAAAGATCTCATCAAATCATTTAAATGGGAAACTCTAGATCATCCTCCATACAGCCCTGATCTGGCGCCCAGCGACTACCATTTGTTCCAGCACTTGAAGAAACACCTGGGCGGTCAGCGTCTTCAAGACGATAACGAAGTCAAAACATTTGTGATGCAGTGGTTAACAAGTCAGGCGGCAGAATTTTATCAGGAGGGTATTCAAAAACTGGTGCCACGTTATGACAAGTGCCTCAATATTCACGGAAATTATGTAGAAAAGTAGATTAAGGTACAGGCTTTCATGTAAAAATAAAATTATTGCCATATCTTTGCACGTCTTTTTTTAATTCCAAAACGGTACTTACTTAAAAAACACGCCTCGTATATAAAAAAATATTTCAGTTGTTATAATTTAAAATATTGTAGTAAATATTTATATTATTCGCGCTTTTATTTCATTTAATATAGTTCTATTAAAATATAAATAATTTAAATTAACTTTAAACTTATTTATAATTATAATGCCTAGCATAATGGCGTCAATTGTTAGAGAAAAAAAACCAAAGTTTATGTTGGTTTAATCCTACGAAAACCTTTTCTGATTGACTGCCTAATTATATGGAATTTATTTTCTAAAAGTATTTTTATTTTGTACAATTTTACACCAAACAAATGGTGATGGCACAAAAACTATTTTGTAAATAGTAATCTTTCTATTTGTATATACAAATCTATAAATGATTATACAATTTCAAAAATATAAAAATTAAACCACAGAACAAATAACAATCAGAATGCCCACTCTCAGATGCCGCCTTTGAAGTATGTCAGCACGCGATCGCCATATTTTAAACGGAAACATAGACTCGAATTGAGAAATTTGACAAGCTACGACAGAACTGTAATTTAAATTTTTAGAGATTATTAATTTAGTAAATTTGAAATAATTTAATCTATTCTTCAACTAAAAGTACGAATAAAATAGTGAATATTATGTCTATGGTTGCCGTAAATAAATTAAACCGGGTTCATTTTTCTATGCACAACAGATAAAATTTTACTGAACAGCACTGGTTCCGTTTAAAACATGGCTGATTCCGTCTGCGCGTACTTATTTTGACAAGCAGAGTGGGTATTCTGATTGTTTATTATTCTGTGATTAAACCTTTGATTTATTGTTTTGATTTACGCAGTTCTATTTTGTTATTGGCTATGAGCACGTGAGCTTGGTTGTATAGTAATTTCCAGCCACTTCTAGTCTGTCAAAAAGTAACTAACTTCACAAAAAAATAATTAATAAATTTACTAGACATTTGGGACTGGCATTGGCGAACCGACTATAATTGAAATTAATTTTAAAAATCCTGATTCCATAGTGTATTAACTATAATTGTCTTGAAAGATAAAAAACGAGAAGTTACCTGTTGTGTTCTATGAAAATTTTAACAAGAACAATGACTTTTCCACGTCGTGACGTAACATTTTCTGATTGGTATGTACTATCATGTGACTTAGTGCCTGGTATGTTTGAATTAATTTCCTCAAAATATTAATAATCTTTATTTTTAGAAGAAATAATTATACTTTTTGTTATCGCTATATCATGATTAATCATTAGCATCTGTGATTCGTTCGTTTCGCCTATTTTAAAACCATTTTTAGGTTGTATATTTTCATAAATCTTATGATATTGTAAGAAAATGTCAACTTTGTTTAACTAGCGCATAAATAAATAACAATCCTGACAATATTTTACCTAAGTATATTCGAATATATCATCTCGAATATTAGAAGTCAATTTAAAAAAAATGAGTGAATCTATACTAGCCTACTGTATTAAAATTTCATTTAAAGTTTCTTTATCTAATCTAAGCATCACAATGAAGTGTCGGGGACCGACAGGAACGGCGAAGTTTTCTTCTTCTTGAGAAAATAAACATTCATATTATCTTTACCTTTAACATAAACTGATCCCCTCAATTCAAACTCGTACTTTTCTTGCAAAATCGGCAAACAATGTTCACCTACCTGCAATTTACCTTTTGTACCTGTACTATCCATCCTGGACGCGATGTTGACCGCGTCTCCCCAAATGTCATAATAAAGTTTTGTGTTTCCTATAACGGCGGCAGTTACATCTCCGAAGTTATAACCGACTCTTAACTCCAAAACGAAACCTAATAAGTATCTGTTAAAATCGTTCACCACTTTCTGCATTTCTATAGCGAAATCCATCAACGCGAAAAGATGTTCGTTGGGATCCTTCTGCAGTAGGCGTTTGCGCGAATTCAGTCCACTAGCGGCCATAAACGTCGATCCTATGGTCTTTATTTTTTCTACGCTGTGAAATTCTGGCCGATCCAACAGTTCATCGAAATCTCCTATTAGTTCGTTAAGAACCCTAAGGTACTCTTTACCTCCTTCGAAACTCTCATCGTACATTTCGTTGAAGTTTACAATACTGGCAAAAATGATAGCTACGTTTTTAAAATTCTCTGAGTATTTGGCGTCTTTTTTCAGCTGTTCTGCTACATGTTCCGGAACTATATTATATATAAGATAATCGGCTTGGTTCTTTAAAGTTTCCACTTTGTTTTTATCTCTGTTAGCTACGTAATTTGTGTGGAAACTCAATCTGTAACCGATCTCGAACCCTCTTGTTAACATCCAGATCAGTATAACCAATATTAACAAATTCAAAACTATTTCAGCCTTATAAAACACACAAGATCTGTCCTCTGTCGGAGTTGTATAATTAAAACTATCTAATACTAATGAGCCGTTTGTATTCGTGCTATTAGACTGCATCGTTTCGTAGCTACAGGAACTATCGTCATAAAAAATACACACGCAAGCTAAAGAAAAACTACTTACAGTAGCTAGTATGTTCTTCATCCAACAATTCAACTGGGTGAAGTTGCAGAAATGTACTAGACCGACAAATACCAAATAACTAAAGGTATTAAGGCTAGTTGGTGAAAAGTTTTGATTATTAGCGAAATTTGCTATTGCTGAAACTAAAGGCAAACTAACCAGCACAGCTCCGAAGAAGTTCCATCGATAAAATCTGATGAAACACCACAACACTCTGTCGAACCATCGCACGACGTTTTTCAAACAAAAAGCCATGCCCAACGATTGAAAAAGCAGTAGTACGAAAAATGTTGTTAACCACACCGATGTCACTTTGTACAAAAGAGCCGATCCCAAAGAGACTAAAAGAAAAACCAACAACGACACCAACACATCTAAATACGTGTTAAATTTGGAGTTGGCCAAAGTCATAATATCTTGATCTCCCCTTTTCGGTATTCGGTGCACATTCTGGCGATACTGTTTCTCCATCTCTTTGTCTTTGAAAAATAACGAAATGCTAGACAAAGGTGGCTTTATGAAATATGAAGATTTTGATTTGGAGTTATCTTGAACACATTTTATTAACTGTCGGTCTGATTGTTTTCGCAAAATTTGTATAGATGCTCCGGATTTATCGAAAAATGGCGGTCCGAACTTCCTTGGCACTTGAGGGGTGTGGTTTATTGAAAATTGACTAGCTGTGTAATATCCAGAGACTCGATGTAACATTTCTGAATTCGTAAGGGTTGGATCGATCTAAAAAATAAAATCAATTTTGGGTGGTATTCTGAACAATAACAAGAAAAATATGAATACTATATTCAACAATAACTATTCTTAATCTTTAGCGAGCAGGACAGCTTTCCCTCTCCTGCTTTCACCCACTACGCAGCTTCTTCAAATTTAAATTTTTTTTAAACTGTTTGTCCTTTGTCTAGTGTTGTGTAAATGTACTATTTAATATTTATGACATTCATAACAGTGCTATATAGCCTATAATTTTGACGAAATGTCCCTGAAGATGCAAGAAGTGCTTGGGCAAGATTTAATAAAAAACTGTGCTCGATATCTGTTTTTTATTTGATTAAAGTTCATTTATTCGAGCATTCAACTATATTATATTACTTTAAAAATAGTTCTACTAATGAAAGTCTTTTTGTGGTATCTCATACTATATATTTCAACTGTCAAACCCCCCTAAAAAATTGTGTCGAGTAAAAAACTAACTTAATTGGTCCAGATGTGGAAGAGTAATTGCTTACCTGTATACTACTTTTCCTACTATTACTCCGAATTCCAGAATCTTTTCTGCTCTGATTGATATTTTCTTCTAACCCAGTAACACTGGATAATCTACTGGGAAGTTCAAAGGACCTCTTTGGTCTCTGGATATTGATGGTGGAGACTGTAGCGCTTCTAGCTCTTTCCGTGGGCTCCAAGCTGTCAAACATAGGTGACCTACCTCGTCTAGATCGACTGCTTCCACTTCGGTGTAAATACTGGAGATCCGATACCGGAGATCTACCATATTGTGATCTATAGCTTCCGCTCCTGATGAATTCACAGTTGGTGGAATAATCAAACTGACCGATATCGCTTCGGGATTGGCTTATATAGGATTTTATATCGATATTGTCTTTCAATGAATCTTCTACGTCTGTCTTTGGTATGTAATCTTTATTGCCATTAACGGTTGCTTCGATGATCGTAGGAACCTATAAAACGATTTAACGTTTTAATAATTTGATTATTTATACATTATTAGCACTAGAGCAAGTCCAAAGACGAAACACGGAGGTGAAATTAATTATTAAAAAAAACATAAAACCAAACCATTTACTGAAGAATAAGAAAACTCCCAAGTTTTCAATAAATAAATTTTGGAGAATTAAAACTACTGTAAAGTCCTATTTCTTCTATACAATTACATAGAAAACAAGCACCATGTAGCGTTTTTATTTTTCTAGTAATAATGGCACTTCTTATTTTTGACTCCAAAATTAGTTTATTTAAAAAACAACCGAGAAAACAACAAAAAGGTATCTTATAAGTGATCTCTTTTACATGTCAATACTAGTCTACCTTTGATAGCTGCATAAGTTTGTTATCGATTACACAGGCTTACTTTTTTTTTATGAAAAAGTATTTCAAGTTTAATAGGTGTCTTATAGTAAATGAGATGTGCTGATCACCAATATGTACTTAGTTTTTTTCCAGCACGTCAGGTTTTCAAGAAAGGTGTGTTTGAAATTTTTCATAGAAGCTAACAAAAATACTGAGAAATTTTTTATTGAAACTTTAGTTAATACAAAATTACACTGCAAAATATTCTTAAAAAAAGGATTCTAGACAATATTTGTTTTTTTTAATAAAACCGTTTTTAACTTTTTTAAGAAAACTGCGTTTTGTGGTCTTCTTTTTATGGATTTTAGTGATCGACTCTCTCTTCAAGGTTCAGCAGTAATCAGCCATCATTTTTATATCGCATCTTTCTGGGTAAAGTCTTTCCATCTCCTTTATATCTTAATGAAACCTCTCTCCTTGCTCCTCGCTGACAGCTCCAAGATTTTCGGGAAAATAGTCAACGTGGGAATCCAGAAAATGAAGTTTGCCGCTCATATTGCATCCCAGTTTTTTATAATTTTCGACCATGTTGGCTACAATTTCTTTATAGTTTGGAGACTTGTTGTTTCCAAGAAAACTGTATATGACTTCTACGAAAGAACTCCATGCTTCAAATTCATCCTGGGTCATTGTATTCTGGAACAATCTGTCCGATTTTAAGGTTCGAATTTGAGGGCCTACAAAAATTCCTTCTTTAAGTTTAGCTTCAGAAAGTGCAGGAAATTTGTCGCACACATATTTAAAGCAGCCACTTTGTTTATCTAAAGCTTTGACAAACTGCTTCATCATTCCTAACTTTATGTGAAAAGGAAGCAAAAGAACTAATTTTGGGTCAACTAGTGCATCAAGTTGCACATTTTTTTGTCCCGGTACAAGTCTTTATCTGAGTGGCCACTCTTTCTTAACGTAATGTAAATTTTGTGCTCGACTGTCCCACTCGCACAAAAAACATTAATTCTTTGTGAATCCAGATTGCTGACACAAAAGCGTGGATATTATTTTGAGATCTGCACAGAGTAGCCAACGATATTGGCTATATTTTATTTGATTTAGTTACAGCTCAAGATTCTCATGTTTCTTTGAGATGCACGAAGTGAGTAACAGACACTGAGGTATAAGTATTACCATTGTGCAACAAGACACCCTTTAGACTTCTCTTAGAACAATCAATAAATAACCGCCATGATGTGGAATCGTAATTGTCAGCTCCCGGTTTCATGACTACTTCAGGAATATTATGACAATACACCAGTGAGCCCTCTTGAGAAAAATATTCCGCGAACTCTTTTTCACGATGCCTATACCAAGGATACCCTATAATCTGGTACCTGGAGCCAATAGATTTTTATCTTTTAGCCGTAATCCTAAAATTTGTGCAGCATCCTTCGATAGGCCCAAGTCTCTCACTAAGTTATTTATTCAGCTTAGATAAACTTTTGAGGTTTGAATTCAATCTCAGGATTGAATTCGTCTTCATCGGTTTTTTCGTCTGAACTTTCATCTGATGATTGCTGTTGGATGGTGTGAAGAAAAGGTGGAGGAATAAGGATTCCTGCTTCATGAGATACAGGTCGTTTCATCATCATCATCATCATCATTTAACCCGGAGCTATCCACGGATATAGGTCTCCCTCAGTCTTTTCCATGTATTTCTGTTTTGTGCTGTTTGCATCCAATTTTTGTCGATCCGTTTTATGTCATCAGACCATCTTGTTGGTGGACGACCTCTACTTCGATGTGCTTCTTGTCTCGGTCTCCACTGTATTATTCGCTGTGTCCATCTGTTATCCGACATTCTAGCTATGTGCCCCGCCCAGTTCCACTTAAGGGTCATAATTCTTTCTATGGCATCTGTCACTCCTGTTCTCCGTCTTATTTCCTTGTTCGTGATCCGATCCCTACGAGAAATACCTAACATCGAATTTTCCATGGCTCTTTGGGTAACACAAATTTTATTTCTTACTTACAGATCGTTTAGCAGAAGGTAAATCAGGATATTGAATTTTCTGTTTATTTTTTAAATTCAAATCCTTGATATCGCAGGAGCAAAAGTAGCAGTCGTCTCCATGGTTTTTTGGTTCCCTCCATACCATAAGAATGCCGAAGGGTAAAGAGTTAGTGTACCTTTTGTTAATTTTCTCATTAGTTCGACACACTGAAAGCACACTTTGTGTGGAGCCCAAGGTTTGTCCTAATCACCAAGCTTTACACCGAAGTAAGCGTGATAAGCTTTCTTTATAAAGTCTGTTATGTTTCGTTGATGCTTTCCTATTGTTAAATCACCACATACGTATCAAAATATATCAGGACTGTTCTTACACTTTCTTGATGACATTATGGCGCAATAAACACTCATAAAACAAAATACAACTCGATGCTACTAACAACTGACGCTAACTCTATTTTCACAACTGCCGATGCCGTCATTACGCAATACACAACTGCCGATGCCGTCATATTGACGGCTGCCGATGCCGTCAAGTTGAAGTTGACGGCATCGGCAGTGTTGCCATTCAAATGAAATTAACATAATGTATTAAAATATTGAGAATCTAACGGGAATGGTATAGCTGTAGCAGCAACGAATTGTTTCGGACAGCAGTTTCGAAAATACGTATAGCCCTGATGATCGCCAACCTTCGGAACGAAGATGGCACTTGAAGAAAAAGATTAAAATATTTCATTTCGAAATAAAAGTATTTAAAAGAAATAATTTTAATGTAATTTACAAAATATTAATAAAGTACTTGTTGGCGCTAATATATAATATCTCACAAGGTTTTTCCAATTTTGTAAAAATTTTGACGTGGTGGGCAGTGTTGCCATTCAAATAAAATTAACATATTAATGTATTAAAATATTTTCTATCGATATATCAAGTATTTTAAAGAAATCATTTTAATGCAATTTACGAAATATTAATAAGGTATTTGTTTGCGCTAGTACATAATATCTCACAAGGTTTTTTTTTTAATTTAGTGAAAAATTTTGACGTGATGGGCTTAAACCGAATTCAAATTGAGAATCAGCGTACCCATATTAGCTAAGGACACATGTCAAACCAAAACACCAAAAATCATGTCGGCCTGTGTTATTATTCTGAGATGTTTGATATTTTAAAATCTTTTTGTTTATAAGGTGTAGTTTTTTTTTAAACTTTTGTAAATGGATTCCGTTAATAAATAAATAGATTCGTAGACTGTTTTTATTGAGTATTACTACGCCGTATTTTCAGTTCCCCTATACTGAATTTCGTCTGTGTTTAGTCTAGTTAAAAAGTACATAGTACTTCTGTCATTTAACCAATTTTTTATTATATACACAGATGCACTTTATTTTTCCAAGTACCTATTAAAAATGTTATATTAACATTTAGTTTTAAGTTGTCTGACTAAGGAGTATATAAATTACCCAGATGCCAAGATTTGAGGCACATTAGTTTTGTTGTACGATGACGGCAGACGTTAAGTAATTAGTCTCTTAAATACACTTTAGTGGCGATAACTTTCATTTATGGTAAGTTCTATTAATATTGTTTCGTTTTGTTTGATCACGAAAATGTAGAAAGATTCATCTTTCTAGAGTTCTACCGAAGCTGCATCATTATTATTTCATCACCTCTTCTGCTTAACTGTTTCTTTTTTGGCGACTAGATAAGACTACTTAAAAGAGTCGTACTAAGGGTGAACGAGCTTCCAGATCATTTACCTACTCATTTTGAATTAAGTGTGAATAGACATTTTACAACTAAATTTTCATTAATTATGAAGTTATGTGTAGTGATAAAGATCATGGTATGTTACATCTTTCCTATACTGTTGTACGGAGTTGAGTCGTGGACTCTCACAGACGCTACCTGTAAGAAAATTAAGGCTTTCGAAATGTGGCTTTATCGTAGAATCCTGAAGATATACCGACCACGTTACTAATCAGGACGTTTTATTAAGAATGCAAAAAGGAAAAGAGTTGGTGGATTTGCTTGATATGCACTTCGCTTGTGCCGCTGGTTAATAATCAAACTCCGTGCGAAAACAAAACTGATTTTATTTTGAATTACACAATACAATATATAAACGCTTATTAAGTATTATGTCCGCTCGCTCTGAATGCTCTTTCACCGATCCCGTCTCGTACTTGAGTGCCGTCTTCTTGGGGGTGTCTTAAGGGACTCGCCTTATCTTCACATATGGCATAATATATCTCCCTACGCCACTATGTTGCCGGATTGTAAAAATGCATAAAATAAATTTGAATTAGATAGAGGCGTGAACATGGCCCCCGCCTTGGCAAACACTGCCAACAAAATCGTCTGCTAACGCTAAATGTTCAAATGTTTAAACTACACTTAGTCCGAAACGGGTAGCGGACACACCTTGGAAAAAGAACGAGTTATGATACCATTGTCTGTCTTTATCCTAAAAACTCTGGCTACACCATCACTGCCGCGTAAAAGTTCGATCACGCGACCTAACTTCCACCTTAATGGAGGTAAATTGTCCTCTTTTATGAGCACTAACGTGTTTTCCGCAACTTCACCGTTAGTAGTAGTCCATTTCGTGCGTTTTTGTAGTTCGGAGATGTATTCTTTGTTCCATCGTTCCCATATATGCTGAGAAAGCTGCTGAATATGCTGGAATTTTGAGAGCCGATTAACTGGAACATGACGCAAATATGGATCTGGATTGGTAATAAGTGGTCTTCCGATGAGAAAATGTGCAGGGGTTAATGGGGAGAGATCATTTGGATCACAGGATAAAGGATGAATCGGTCGGGAATTTATTATAGCTTCAATCTGCACAAGCAACGAATAAAATTCCTCGAACGTTAAGTGCGCGTTTCCCAAAACCCTATGCAAATGATGCTTAACTGTTTTTACTCCGCTTTCCCACAGTCCGCCAAAATGTGGAGAATAGGGAGGTATGAAGGACCACGAAATATTATTCTTTAGCAAGGATTCTCTTATCGCGGGAGTGTGCTGCTCTAAAAATTTTCTTAACAATTTTAACTCCGAACTAGCTGCTATAAAATTGGTTCCATTGTCGGAGACCATCTTTTGAGGCTTGCCTCTTCGCGCAATAAATCTTTTAAAGGCCAACAGAAATGATTCCTTAGACAGTTCTGTAACTAATTCTAAATGTATGGCCTTCGTACAAAAACAAATAAAAAGACACATGTAACTCTTTATTAGTTTACAACCTCGACCCTTTCTATCGCGAATTAAGAAAGGGCCCGCATAATCTACACCTGTTACAATAAATGGTGGGCCACCTGCGAGACGCTGGGCAGGTAGGTCACCCATTATTGGCTGAATGGATTTAGATTTTAATCTAAAACATTTTACACATTTGTGTACGGTACGTCGCGCTAAATTTCTTCCTGATAACGGCCAGAAAGTTTCTCTTATAGTTGCAAGTAAAAGCTGAGGACCAGCATGCATAAGATCCTTGTGAAAATGATTAAATATTAACGACGTAACTATATGATCTGCCGCTAAAATGATGGGATGTTTTTTGTCATACGTAAACTCGGAATGCTTTAAACGCCCGCCTACTCTCATGATGCCCTGATCATCAAGAAATGGAGATAAATTTATGAGTTTGCTGTTTTTATCTAAAGATCCCTTTTGGTTCAAATGCTTTATTTCATTAGAAAATGACTGTGATTGACACAGTTTTAGAATACGATTAAATGCAGAATGTATTTCATCCAAAGAAAGGGGTTCAGAAGTTCTTTCCTTATTTTTACACATGCGGATGAATCTGAACACATATGCAGCGGTTCTTTTTAAACGTAAAATATTAGAGAAGCGCTCAAATGAAAATACTTCCGTATTCTGTGTTTCATCAAGTTTATTCGTAAAAACCTTTATGTTTTTCCTCGTTTCGCTTGTTTCAGTGGGGACAACTTGTAAATTTGGCCATTTATCTGAATCTTGCATGATCCACTCCGGTCCATGCCACCATAAGTTGCACTCCATTATTTTATCTGGTTCCACGCCTCTGGACACTAGATCTGCAGGATTATCCTTGCCTGGCACATGACGCCACTGCGCAAACGAAGTGGTTTCCTGGATCTCTGCTACGCGGTTACTAACAAACGTCTTCAATGCATTGGCTGCTGTTTTCAACCAGCTAAGTACTATCGATGAATCTGTCCAGAGGTAACACGTATCGAATTGCACATTTAATGAATTTTTGACCTTATTGGTCAAACGCGATAAAATTACTGCTCCACAGAGCTCTAAACGCGGCAAGGTAACTGGCTTTAAGGGCGCAACCTTGCTTTTTGCACATAATAAGAATGAATACGACCTGCCTAACGAATCGGTAGATTTAATGAATATGCAAGCACCGTACGCCTTTTCTGAGGAGTCGCAAAATCCATGAAGTTCTAGTTTGACCTTACTAGAACATATAACATGCCGAGGTATTTTTAAATTGTTTAAGATTCCTAATTTATTCCTAAATTGTAAATAATTATTTGCTAAATGCTCCGGTATGGGATCATCCCATGAAAGACGCTCGAGCCATAGTTGTTGTAACATAATTTTCGCTATGATGGTACACGCACTTAATAGACCCAAGGGATCAAAAATTTGAGCTATGTCCGATAATAAAGTTCGCTTTGTGATTATATGGCCTAGAGATGAACTTATGCTATAAAACATAGTATCTGATTGCGGTGAGTACAATAATCCCAAAGTTTTCGCCTTCTCGTTTTCACCGAATTGAATAACGGAACCCGTAGTTGAATTATCCGGTATATCTCTCAATATTTCAGGATCATTTGAATAGAATTTACGCAATGTAAAATCCTCCGCCTTTGAGGACCTCAAAAAGTTGTTTACATGCTTCGCGCGCTTTCTGTTTTGAATCAAAAC
The DNA here is from genome assembly GCF_040954645.1 of Diabrotica undecimpunctata. NCBI lineage: Eukaryota > Metazoa > Arthropoda > Insecta > Coleoptera > Chrysomelidae > Diabrotica > Diabrotica undecimpunctata. The sequence continues at coordinate 160,298,703 of NC_092805.1, forward strand.
CTGTCAAAAGGTCGTCCACATAAAAATCGGATTTAATAATGCTAGCAATGTTAGGATTTTTAGCTTCTTGCTCCTCTGCCAATGTCATTAGACATTTAATCGCTAAGTAAGAAGAGCATTTCATACCGTACGTAACTGTTTGTAACTGAAATATTTCAATCGGTTCTTCCGGATTATTTCGCCATAAGATACATTGTAAGGATTTTTGATCATCTGCAACCAATACCTGACGGTACATTTTCTATATCCGCACTAACTACATATAAGTGTGTTCTAAAACGCAATAAAATGGAGAGTAAATCATTTTGTAAGGTTGGTCCGGCCATTTGAATACTATTTAATGAAATGCCGTTTGTAGTTGGCGCACTACAATCGAACACAACGCGCAAACGTGTCGTCAAAGAATTTTCTTTTAATACTGGATGATGTGGCATAAAATAAAATGTAGTATTTACCCTAAAGTCTGTTGCCGCTTCCGTAATTCTGCATAAACCTTTCATATGTCCTAATTCTTTATATTCCTGGATGAATTCGCTATAAAGAGTTTTAAGATTGGCATCTTTATTCAATTTACGCTCGAGATTTAAAAATCTATTTTTTGCTTGACGAAATGAATCACCGAGTGAACTTATCGATTCCTTGAATGGCAATGATACTATGAATTTGCCTGTCGCGTCGCGTTTCACCGTATCTTCGAAATGTTTTTCGCATGCAATTTCTTCGCCCGAGAGTGCAGGTTTTCCATTGAAAACCTCTTCAAGTTCCCAGAACTTACTTAGCTGTTCTGTAACTTCGATTGTGTTTGTGAAATTACACTTAGTTATTCGCTTTTCTGATGCTTTGTTTTGGCTGATATACGGCCCTGCTATGATCCAGCCAAACATTGTTTCTTGCATGAATGGTTTATTTTTACCTAAACTAATTCTGTTTGCGCCCAGTATTTGCCAAAATAGATCACTTCCTATCAACAATTCGACCCTTTGTGGTTTATGAAAATAATTATCCGCTAATTTTAAATGTTTAGGTATCTGCAAATCGCTAATGTTTATTTCAGATGCCGGCACGCACCCCGTAATTTCTGGTATTACGAAACAATTTAAAGTTTTATGAAAAGTTATATCGCTACGCGACTGTATATTTATTTCGCATTTCAATCGAACGGGAGATGCAATATTATTTATGCCCATGACTGATATGTTCGCGCTTGTCGTTTTTAATCTAAGTTTATCGCATAAATTTTCGGTTATGAATGAGCTTTGTGAACCGCAATCTAACAAAGCTCGCACTATGTATGCCTTACCTTGGCCGTCAAAAATATTAACTAATACTGTGGACAGTATAGTTTGATCTGCAGCGCTAACTGCCGAAACTGACAAATTGGTAGTGTTTAAGCTACCTTGTATATTATCTGCAGATCGTATATCGCTCGCGTTTTCTACCGGTTGATGAACTAAAGCTGCGTTCTGTTCGCTTGATCTATCTGGATGCAATAACGTATGATGTTTTGACGCACATTTCTTGCATGTTGATTGTCTACACCGCTTATAGAAATGTCCAGGTTTAAGACAATTAGTGCAAAGATTGACCTGTCTTACTTTATCAAACCTGTCCCTAGATGAAAGTTTTGAAAATTCGCCGCATTGATAAATGGTGTGTTCCCTTTTGCAAATAGGGCAACACAGTGTATTATCCGATTTATTTAAAGTTCCCTGTGATGAATATAGACCGCGAATGTTATGTGAATATTTCGTATTCCGTGAATATGCGCCCGCCTGAGAAATATTCCGTGTATTTTGTTTTTCAGTTTGATTTACCTCAAGAGATTCTAAGAGGTCCGCCCTTGATTTTAAAAACGTTTTAAAATCATCAAAACTAAGAATTTCATTATGTGTTTTGCTATTCTCCCATGCGCGTAAAGTCGATGTATCGAACTTACAAGAAATAATATGAATAAGGAGTATGTCCCACGAATCAGTAGGTAGACCTAGCTGCTTTAACGCGTATAAATGCTTCGAAAAAATGTCAACTAATTGCCGCAATCTATTAGATGACTCTTTATGTATTGGCTCTATATTAAATAAGGCATTAATATGATTGGAAATTAATAATCTCTTATTATCGTACCTTTCCCTAATTAATTTCCACGCAACTGCATAGTTTTCGGCGGTAAACTCTAATGTTCGTATGACCTGCGCCGCACCGCCCTGTAATGAACTTCGTAAATAATGAAAACGCCTTATATTGTCTAAGTACTCATTTCTGTTAACTAAAGATTCAAAAAGATCTGCAAAATCTAACCAATTATTATAATTACCATCAAATTTTGGTAACTCGATAGGTTTAAGCTCAATACAATGCCCTGTATGTGAATTCTTAGAGCGCTCACTTGCTTTATCGCTTTCTATACAAGCTACTTGTTGATTATCGCGAATGATTTTTCGCGCTACCGCTAATTGTGAATAATATTTGTTATAGAATTCTTCGCGTTCCGTATATTCATCCTCTAATAATTCAAATTGAACCGTATTTTCTATTTGCCCCTGAACTTCATCGAATTCGCCCTGTAAATGTTCTATATTATTTACCATTTCAATAGCCTGTAATACTTCTAAATCTGAAATCGTTTCACCCTTAGTTATTTTATCATTTAACGCTAATATAAATTTAGAAAATATTGTGAGTTTGCATTTAAAACCGCCCCTTTTTCGCTTTAAATTCTCCATAATTTTATAATGAATTAAACAGTAAACAGAAACAGAATATAAATCGCTTGATATTCGACCCTAACGTTCTCAGAATTATCACATGTGCAGAATAAAGGTACAAAGACTGATAAATAAGGGAATGTGAAATGGATAATGCTCACCAAAATATTGTATGTTTATTCTAACAGCCCTAGCCTCCTGGCGCCAAGGATATGCCTCAGGTCTTCACAGATTTTAAACCCACAGTTGTCCAATTATGTAACTGTCTTAAGAACAACGCTCGACAGTCTATAACGCGCTCGGGCCACTATGAATGCACTATTTCGCCCGCTAATATGATGACACAAATATGAGTTCGGAATTCGGTGAATTTACACTGTTTTAACACAAAAATTTGATGATTCGGCTCGAATAGACCATGGATTTGCTTGATATGCACTTCGCTTGTGCCGCTGGTTAATAATCAAACTCCGTGCGAAAACAAAACTGATTTTATTTTGAATTACACAATACAATATATAAACGCTTATTAAGTATTATGTCCGCTCGCTCTGAATGCTCTTTCACCGATCCCGTCTCGTACTTGAGTGCCGTCTTCTTGGGGGTGTCTTAAGGGACTCGCCTTATCTTCACATATGGCATAATATATCTCCCTACGCCACTATGTTGCCGGATTGTAAAAATGCATAAAATAAATTTGAATTAGATAGAGGCGTGAACAGTTGGTAACCACAATAAAAACAGCAAAATTGAATACCTCGGTCACATCATGAGGAACAGCGAAAGATATGGGTTGCTGCAATTCATTCTTCAAGGAACAGTAGAAGGAAAACGAGGACCAGGAAGGCGAAGAATTTCCTGGCTGAAAAATCTGCGTATGTGGTTCAACACGACAACCACAAATCTTTTCAGAGCCGTAGTTTGCAAAATACCGATTGCCATGATGGACGCCAACATTCGAAACGGATAGGCACTACAAGAAGAAGAATATTCGTTAAGATGATAACTTGAGTTACCATCAAAACAAAGATAAAATTACAACAGATAAAAAATTTGACATGAAAGATATATGCATTTTGATATTTATAGACAATAACAAATCATCGTCTGTTACCTATTATTTTATAAATCACATAGATAACATAGTTGTTGTTAATGAGTTAATTCAAGACATTATATTGCAAGCTATTCACTCTGTATTAGTCAAGCAGTATTAAAAACTAAACATTCGCAGTCTACACGATCTTAGGAGGTGAAACACCACACTTACTGACACCACACAGTGCGGTTACCTTAATGTGTGTACCCGGACATAACGGAAGTGCCGGGAACGAGCTAGCCGACGATAACTTTTCGAGACAAGGAACACATGCCTCATCTCTAGGAACAGAAGTTTTACGTGCTTTATCCAATAGGTGTATTAGAAAGGAACTGCCTAACTGTGAACAAAAGCAAATTAAATGGTAGTGAATATAAATCTATTTCAAGAGCTCTGTTAATTTGTTGAGCAACAATTTTCATCATAGAGTTTACTAAACCACTGTCCTTTGTAGCTACAGGTCACTTAAGACAGTTCTAAATATCAGCGGTGAACATACCTATTGTTTAAAGACATGGACGAATGGGTTTTGTAATATTGTTAGTGGAAACATCAGTTCGTTTCGAAATTCCATGTACACCCCTATATTATGTAAGTATAACGATTGTACGTTAATAATATCTTCTAGGAATAGGGGTTAGATGTAGAGTAAAATATTGCACATAGGATACTTACTTGTTGGTATCCATCTTCGGTAGGCGGCAGAGGAGAAACAGTAAACACATCCACTTCCAAATCCTGCTTCTGATCAGACAATTTCCTCATAAATTTCGGCATTTTCCAGTTCTTTAATTTCACGGCGTACTTTCCAGAACTAGCCGTACTAGTTGGAGTTTTAATATCATCGGTACAGGAAGAGTCGTTGTTGTTCGGGCTAGTACAGATAGCATCGTCGCTTTCCAGATCTAAAATACTTGGTAAACTGCTCGCTTTTATTTTACACACATCGGGGGAGAGTAAATGTTGCGTTTGTTGTTGTGGTTTTATGTAATTTGAGGAAGTATCACAGGATAACACGCGAGGCCGAGAAGGAGGTGAGGAAGAAGAGTTGGAAGGAGGCGAGATGAAAAGCTGGAGTGAGTTGGCGTACTTCTGGCGACCTTCGGCTCGAAAGGATCCACTATAGGATGGAGTTTTGTCGGTTTTTCGACCCAAGATAAAGTATGTCCTTAAACCTAAAAATAAAGTACTAATTTAAAAAAATTACTTATCTATTTCATTCTTTAATAAAATATTATAATTATTACGCTAGAAATATTATTGCTACGTTTTCTGTAAATTCAGGGATTAAATTAAGCAAACGTGGTTTAACTAACTTTATTTTCACCCCAAAAACTCACTAAATTACAAATATCATAAATTTTAATTACATTAATAATTATCGTCTACAATTCACACACGGATATCTTCGTCTTCTTCTAGAGCCAACTCCACTAATGAAGTTTGGCTATAACCATAAAAGCGTCTGTGTGTTTAACCCGGTCCAGTCGCGAATGTTTTTCAGCCAGGATATTTATCGTCTACCAAGACCCCTTTTTTACTTCGATTTTACCCTTTATAATCAAGTGCAACAAATCGTACTTCTCATTTCTAAGTATGTGCCCCAATATGCTGCCTTTCTTCTTTTAATTGTGATCAAAAGTTCTCTATCTCTTCCCATTCTATGCAACACCATTTCGTTCGTAATTCTTCTAAAATGCCACATCTCAAAAGCTTCCAGCTTTCTCATTAAGTCAACATTACCAATCCAAACTTCGTCACCACCATAAAGAAAAATAGATTGGATATAACATTTTAACATCCGATACCGGATTTGCAGATTGAGCATTTGGTTACTCAGAAACTTCCTCGTCTTCAAAAAGGCTGCTCTTGATTGCTTGTCGTACGATCGGATTATCCTCTTGTTCGTGGAGTTTATGTGATCTCGACTTCCAGTAGGCGAGAAGCTCACCTAAGACTCTGTGGTCAGCCAGGTGCCACCGATAATGCAGAATACGTTAAACAATTCGAGTTTTCTTACGTGAATAATATATATTCGTCTTATATGAATAATTTGTCTAGTATTCTGAGCACGGTGGATGCCTTGGATCTCACAGCGATGCCGGCCCTTCACGCCTCAATGTGTGGCCAAGTTCACACTCCTCAAGATATAGGAACGTTAGCAGAGTGTTGACTCTTCGACGGCCCTTCACTTCGCGCTGTCACCTCTCGCAAAATAATCTCAAGTCCCGTAGAGACTTTTATTATTTCTGTCGAATGGTTTTGGCGACGAAAAGTCCACCTGGGGCTTTTATTTATTCCCATTGCCTTATTTCTTAGCATTAGTGCTATTTTACATTCCTCGTCGAACCAGTCTTCTTCTCTCTTCGCTCCTGTATTGCCTAAGCAAACATTAGCTACTTCTGTCATTGTTGTTTCGATTTTACTCCATTCTTCAGTCTTTTTTAAGAAAAAAAATCAGTATATTTTTTATTTAAAAAGTACATATTGATTTAGTATCAAAATTTCTTATCGTATTTCGTATCATTTTCATAATATCTACAGTATGTTAAAACAACACTGCATACGCTATAGGTTAGGCAGTCACTGCATAGGCTAATTCTACTACGCGCATCTCCATAAATTCCCCCATTACTCTATATTACCAATTTTAGGTACGTAAAACTATTACTTTTCATAATCGTTTCACATACAGTATTCAATAAACCGAGCATTCCAGTCAAAAACATGCCAGCGACGGCATTACTTAAAGGTCTCTGTCGTTGATTATATTTGGTCTGTCGCAAAAATTTGGCGCGGACTTTACAAATTACAAACATAACTGATACAAAAATATATGATGGAAACAAATACAGATCCTTCTACGGATTAACTCATTACATATCTCGGGCCCTGTATCGGATTCTACCATCTTAACATCGAAAGTATCTGGTTCTTGTGGTGCCTATGCGTTCCGAATTTTGGCGATCATCATAGCAATTTTGACTTTATTTACAGTAGCCCGAAACCGCCCCGCGATCGTCATGTTTAACCAAGTTTTGAGGTTATGGAGTCAAGAAATACGTCGTCCTCCCGAGTCTCTTTTAGCAAACGCTTTTTCAACAATAAGAGATCTCCCATCATTTCGTATAGTATGTTCAAAATAGTCTAATTTCTGTTTTTTTTTTTTGGTCGTAATAAGTATTTAACGTTCTTTTCCCCTTCCGCAGTATTCGTCCCTAGGATTACATATCAAAAAGACTCTTCTTCATAGATGCCTCCAATAGATTCCAAGCTTCCACTCTTTTGTAGCATTTAAGTAGCCAAGAATTTGTTGTTAGACGTAGGGATAGATTAATAAAAATGGAGTTTAACTGGCCTTTGCTATCCGTTGCTTTATCTCTACAGAATTTTTGATTTATTATATAGCTCTAGATTTTTTTAATTTGTTGATTGTTTACCAATAGCTGAGTATTTCTACGACAGAGAATCAAAAGTGTATGGCAAGATATTTTTTTTGAAAGGTCTATAGGCGTTAAGATTCGTTGTTATACATGTATCTAATTAAGAAGAGAATATATTGAATAATAAAATATTTTGACATTCAAATTTTGTTTGCTTCTATAGTAGGCTACACATTTTTCAGTGCATCCTCGTAAACAGTTTAGACAGTTTTATATCCCTCTGTTAAAGCTTTCTACTGTGTAATTTGATTGCTATAATAGATAAGTAACGACATGTGTATGTATTTATTTGATTATGATTTACGAACTCGAAATGCATTATTAGTTATTTGGTTTCCTTGTTGATTAGAAGTTATATCAAAGTTGAGAAAATATTAACTTAACAGTTTCCGTTACGTTAGGTATATCCGGGGCTGCCAGAACGGATAAGACTCACTAAAGTTAACAGTCTTAACATTTTTTCGTTTTTATCATTCACCTAATCAAAATTTGTGGAACACTGTTTATTTAAAACAATATAATCCGCTGTAAGGTAGACAATTTATGATAGGACAAAAATAAATACCTGGGAGATTTCGAAATTGTGAGAGTCACTTTGCTTTTGTTTTATTTTTAAACAGAGGTTATTATAAAATGCTAGTTATTTTATATTTTATTACGAAAAAACTCGACAAACTGACTTGTATATACAGCAATGACTTTAACTTACACAGAAATGATTATGTTTTATAAAGACGCATATTAAATAAGATTATGTTAAAAAATAAAATAGAAGAAGATATTTAATTTTTAAAATGATTGAAAAACCAATTCGTATGGGCCACAATTATCACTACAGTTTTGTTCTTCGTCTTCCTCTCTATAAAGAATTTTGCTTGTTCATTGATGTATTGATGTCTCTATGGAAGATTGTCATTCGATCTTTTGTGAGGTCGAAGGATACTTCTACCGTGTGGTGGTTTATTTGTCGTTATGTTGACCAGCCTGTCGTCCTCACTCTAACAGTGTAACTCCTAGGTATTTGGTCTCCATTACTTACTCAATGTTGACGCCATCGATTTCCAATTCACATCTAATTGGTTCTTTACCAATTGCAGTTATTTTAAATCGTATGGAAAATAGTTCGTAACACGATGCCGAATGATGGCGACGTAGATGACATTTGCCGTAAATTGTAAGAAAATAATACAACAGTCCGAAAGCTAGAACAGATCGAATATTGGGCTGAAAAAGTTCATTTAAATGCTGATGCTCTGTCAAGACGGCCATGCAGTGGAAAACACAAGATCTCTAGTTTTAGTTTATTTGGTTTTTTGACGAATTCTTTGGTTTTTTTATTTAAACTCAAATTTTTCTTGTCTCCCTTTTGGTGGGACATACCGATTCACGTGGTGCACCACACATAGGATATAACATGGCTACTACCACGAAGAAGCCAGCATCTACCTGAGAACCACAACTTCAGCTCACATCCAAAATTCAGTTACAAACAAATATTCAAATGCATGAAGCCAACAAGTGCCTGAAGACTGCAACTATATCTTACATCCGGAAGTGAGAAGAATATATTTTGCCATGAGTATATTTTCAGCTTCCTGTAAAGATTTAGACATGATTTGCTTTTTGGTTGATATTAAATTCATTTCTTTATGTACAATAAATTTCAGATTTGTATTTAAGATAAGACGCATCTACACCTGAGAAGCAAAGCTAGTCGAAGCGCAAACAATTATCACCCAATGATATAGGTAGTAACTCAACTCCTATTCATTGGTGGTTATATTGTTACATATCCATCCCCACGTTGGGCGCCAATGTATGACAATATAACACCCAATGTTATAGATAGTAACTGCACTCTTATACATTGGTTGTTATATTATTAAACAATCTATATATTTTCTGAAGAAGTTGCCTATAGAAATTTTCACTTAAAAAAACTTATACAAAAAAAAATCATATTTAAGCCTAAACAATGATATCAGATCACTTACCCATAACATCTTCTCCGTCTTCTAACAAGTACCCGTCATTTAAAAAACTAACGGTTTTCTCTGAGACGTGTACCATTCCAGGCTTTCCAGTAGACTCCATTTTATTTGCTAGAGTGACGTCATTGCTCCAAACATCGAACTTAAACCTTCTCGTTCCAACGATCCCACATAAAACTTTGCCAGTGTGAATACCCACTCTCATATTGACACCTGTATTCTTCTCATGGTCAAACTGTTTAATGGCTTGAATCATACCCAATCCCATCTCGACGCAGCACTGGGCATGATCCGACCTAGCTTCCGGACATCCACTGACGCAGTAGTAACAATCACCTAAAGTAGATATTTTCTCACAATTGTGTATCTTACACAAAGAATCAAACCTTTGGAACAAGTTGTTGAGAATATCTACTAATTCTTCGGCACTTTTGCTACCGGACATTTTCGTAAAACCTACAATGTCTGCGAATAATATACTGACGTTTTCCATGTTGTCCATGTTGAATGGTCGAAATAACGATCTAATATCATTGGTTGAGTCTGAGGATTGTCTTCTCGTAAAATTCTCGTCTTCTTTCTTTAACCAATCGGCAACACTTTTTGGCATAAGAGAATGAATCATATTCTCTTTAAGTCTTTTTTCAAGCTCCAATTGTCGACGAACTAGCAGACTCTGGCCGACTTTCATAAACGTATTTCTACTTCTTACATTATTCATTAGACAGATGTGAAAACCTATGAGATGTATAGCGAAATGACTGAGAATTTTTGCGCCCAAAGTTGATATATTAAAGTTGCCATTAGGTTCCAAAAAGTGGATCAGCAACTCATAAGCTACCGAATAAAAAAGTCCCAAAAAAAGACTGATATAAAGCTTGAGTGGTACAAGAGTATATAAAATAAATAACATTTGGATGCACAGGGCGAAATTTCCCACAGGTAACAGTTGTACAACAACTAGGAATGTTAAACTCAACACAGTGAGGAGTACGGCTAAACCAGAAGTTAACGAAACCATGTTCTTATCGAATGTTTTAGTGTATGTGAAAAAGAGGGACGTAACTAAGCAGAAGATTAGTACCACAATGAGGCTGCAGACCAAATGCCAATGACGATCATCTCCCAAAAAGCCGACTACTAGGAAATATGTTAGCCACGTCGTGGAAATCACAGTGAGATATATCAGAGCGTACCTGAAACAAAAATGTTTGATAAATATTTTTTTATCATATGGAAAATGCTTTTTTTTAATTTAAGATTATTTATATTGCGATATGTAATATGTGATACCAACAGAGAATCTATAAATATCGAAGTGATATTAAACTAATTTCTGGTTAGCATTGGTGGTAGGAATTGTAGGAAATAGAAAGAAATACATCGTTGCCAAACATTAGAAGGATCTACTATAGTTTAGTTTCAAAATTGTAGACACTAAATTCCAAGAAATGGTGATGATCATTCTGAGTTATTTTTGGTCTTCCAGTGGAGTATAAAAATATTTTTGTAAGAGTTTAAAAAATTATATATAGTACCTTTCTCTCTCTAGCGCTAAGAAATTTCTAAACAAATATGTGGGGTATGGATAACAAAAAGGCAAAATATACATACTGTATGCTCAAATTAAATAAAATAATTAAATTTATCAAAATTAAATTTACGTGAAGATGTGTAAGAGGTAAAATTATTGCATATATTACAAATTTTGTAATAAACTCTGGAATGCCGATATATCAGATCCACAAGATCTGGTATTTTTCAGTCAAAAAAGGAGATAAAAAACAGCCAGAAAACTACAGAGGTATAAACTTGGTAAATACTAACCTAAAACTTACAACTAAAATTTTACAAGTGCTAATAACTCAGAGGATAAGTTTAGCAGATGAACAACAGAGTTTTCGTAGTGGAAGATCGTGTACAGATGCAATATTCGTTATAAAGCAAATTACTGAGAAATCACTAGAGTATAATAGAGCAGCATTTCTGTGTGTGATTGACTTGTCAGAATAGATGGACAACTTACAGAACCTATACAAATAGGCAGCGGAATAAGACAAGGGGATTTATTGAGCCCCATGCTCTTCAATTTAATCATGGATGAATTATCAAAAGCGTTAACAAAGAAAGAGGATAGAGAATGGGAAACAAAGAAATAAAAATATTCTGTTACGCAAACGATACAATATTGATAGTCCAAGATGAAGATAGTCTGCGAAGACTGGTCCACAGATTTAACATAAGAGCAAAAAAATTTAATATGACAATCTCATCTCAGAAAACTAAAACAATAGTAGTCAGCAAAGAACCAACCAGATGTAAAATAGAAATTGATGGCATCAGTAGTGAACAAGTAATGGAAATAAAATACCTGGGAATTACACTGTCTAGCTATGGAGACCCGGACAAAGAAGTGAGCGATCAAGTACAAAAAGCAAATAGACTGGCCACAACGCAAAGGCTACTGGAAACGGCAGAGATGAGAGCACTGAGGAGAATTACAGGAAATACGCTGAGAGATCGAAAGAGAAGTGAAGACATTAGAAGAAAATGTAACGTACAGTGTATAAATGAATGGACACAAAATAGAAAAAAAGAATGGAATAACCACAAAAGCAGAATGGATGAGATCCGTGTCGTCAAAATAGCAAGAGATAAATCACCAATCGGCAAAAGAAGTTCAGACGACCGCGCAAAAGATGGAGTGACAACCTTCCTTCTTCTTAACATGCCATACACCAAAGTGCGTAGGCGACTATCTCATTACTAGAATTCTGTTCTTGGCGGCGTGACACAGCTCGCCTGTATTGTGTATTCCTGTCCATTCTTTAATATTCCTTAACCAGGATAATTGTTTGCGGCCGGCTCCTCTCCTACCTTCGATCTTCCCTTGTAGGATTAACTGTGGTATTTCATATTTTGCTCCTCTCAATATGTGCCCAAGGTAACCAATCTTGCGTTTTTTAATTAATTCAAAGAGTTCTCTTTCCACGCCGGCTCTCTTAAAAACGTCATCGTTTCGAACTCTATCCACCCAAGGTATGCGCATCATTCTTCTCAATGACAACCTTCCATAGAGGTATTAATCCGCCAATGAACACTCAGAATTTCTTATAAAGAAGAAGAAGAACAAGCTTGAAGCGGATATTAAATATGCTATTCGAAGAAAATTCCATGCTTTCTTTCTCCGAAATGAAATTTCAACATTAAAGAAAGTCGCAACCGAAATAGATTCCGACAATTTGATACCCAAAATATCACGACGTGTACCATTGCAAACGTTAAATATATACAAAGAAATAGGAACAGTATTCTTATAGAAAGAGAAGAAAGATATTATTTTGTGACGGAAACATTACCTGAAAAAAATCCAAGACTAAACTCCAGATATTTCGATGGTCTGGTCATGTAGTGAGGATAAATAATAACATATTGCCAAGAAGAAGTTCGCTCGTTCTCCATAGATAGTAAAATGTAGGGCAGAAGACCAATAGGAAATAAAAAAGACCTAGGAGGAGAGCGGCGCGAGTCCACCATAAAATAAATTATGGGACACTGAACGGACTAAAGTCCTGAATATAAACCAATAATAATTAAAACTGCAACCGATTATCACCCAGTATGTTATGAAAATAACCTCGTGTAATAATCTACTCGAAAGTTTTGAAATATTTATATTCAAGTTTATAACGTGTTTGGCACAACTGTTATTACTATTGAGTTATAGAATAGCGTGTGGGCAGATTAATGACTTCCAGGTCTAAAAAACAAACCGAGGGAACTATCTCTATATATTTTTAGATTAAAAACTTAAACCTTCGACACTTGTTTGTTGTTACTGCATCTATATTCTAAAAATGTTATTAGAAATAAAACCTAGAACACTGAATTAATATAAGACTTTACACTTAAGCACTTTGATAGTTAATTCTTGTTTAGTTTAATCGGTGTACATTAGACACGACATTTTTTAAAATACCGCAATCAGTTTTATCCATAAACAGTATCATATGTATAGGCGTAGTCTTCATACCTGAACACCAGCGTCCCCTATTGGGGTGTGATAATATGAAATATTAACCCTCGAGCGGACGCGTCTATAATTATCGCGTGAGTGGACGCGTGGTGCAAATATGCTACCAGCAGCAAATTAAAGTTCTAGAACTATTTAAATGGCTTATAAGTAAATAAAGTTTTAGGAAATTGTTTTAAATATTTATTAAACGAATATTTTACATAGCAAACAAATAAACAAACACTGTAAACATAAAAAGTTAGTCACTTTCATCAGTTTCCACTAAATTGGTTTTACATCGGTGACAGGTAATCGTAGTTCCACTGTGCTCTTGACAGACAAAATTATCACATTTGTCACACACTTGTGACGTAAATTTATTTTTCTGTCTTCCACATATGACGCAACGTCCCCGCTTTTTTCTTGGTACATCATGTTTTTGTGCCTCTTCTTTAGGTTTGTAAGTCGTTAAAAATAACTGAATATCTGAAGGTAACGACGACATTTTAGACCTTTTCTCTAAGTGAGATTTCATAAGTTGAAATGATAAATTTTTAAGAAAAATTCTTCTTGGCCTTTTTGCGTTGTTTTGGTTACTGTTATATAAAATCTGGGCATTTATTCCAGCAACATTGAAAAGAGCATAAAATAATGCTAAGGGCCACCTTCAGGTGTTTCGCGAAACAGCATATTCCCCACATAATTGGTCGACTGTATCGACGCCACCCTTGGTCTTATTGTAGTCAAGAATTATCTCCGGCTTTCCAGTTCCTTTTCGTCAATTTTTCCATCATCATGCATAGTAGAAAGTAATACTACAGATTTTGACTTTTTCGGAACGTAAGACACCATACACACCTCTTTTTGAAAACCATGGCACGAAGATCCAATTGCACGATCTTTGTGGGGCAAAAACTCAGGAGGTATTTCTGATTTATTTTTTCGCAGAGTACCAATGGTTGTAATTTTTTGTTTCAAAAGTGAACATGCCAAAGGATAGCTGGTGTACCAATTATCGGTGGTCAGATTTCTATTAGTACCTTTTATATGCGCAACTAGGCTGTTTACTATATTAGATGGAGAGTTAGATTTACAGTAGGGCCCCTCAGATTGTTTGCCACAGTAAACTTCAAAAGCACTGGTATAATAAGTTTTGGCATCGCAAAGCGCAAAAATTTTTAAACCGTATTTGGCCGGTTTATTCGGGATATATTGGATAAAGCTGCATCGTCCTCTAAAAGGTTCCAGTTTTTCATCGATGGTTACATAGTAACTGTGATTATAATATTTCTTACAGTTGTCTGAAACTTGTCTAAAAATACTGTAATTGCCGCCAGTTTATCCAATTTTTTACGTTGTTCTCGTGTTTGTTTATCGTCAAACCTTATACATCGCAGCAATAATTGAAACCGCCTATAGCTCATGCAGGCCCTCAAAATTGGCAAACCTGTTCCGTCATTTGTCCACAGTTCCTGGACATTAGTCTGACTTCCTTTTTTAGTACCATTTAGAAACAATAATCCAAACAAAGCCATCATTTTAGATTTACTTGTAACTTTAACTGCTATTTCTCTGCTATAATTAACCCCCTTTCTCTTTTTTTCAATATACAGATTTGTAAAATGCATATCATTTATAATGCTATCATCAATTAATTTCAAAAAAGCCTCAATCTCGGTGGGAACGTTTTTTGCAGTCCCTTTCGGACCAGGATTCGTTTTTAAAAGATTTTTTGAACTGGTCTTGGAAGTTTGTGAATGGTAACTAGTTTTTCTCCATTTGGTTTTCTTGTTTCTACCGGTATAAAAGTTATTACCGATTTCGCCAGGGAGACTGTCAGAATATACTTCCATATCAGAACCGGAGTCACTAGCATAAACAGCCTCATTTTCCTCAATGTCTTCCAACTCTATCTCTGAACCTGAATTATGGTCTTCTTTGGTTACAATCTCTCCATCTTCTTCGCTCCATTCTCCGTCATCTGAGTCATTAATTTCTTCTATATCAAACATATCTTCTAAAATTTTTCGAAGCTCTTCCTCCGTAAGTCCTTTTGCCCTAAAATAGAGTAAAATGTAAGTTTTGGCAACGCTGTAATACAAAGAAACTGATAAACGACATTTTTTTAGCAATCTAAAATTAGTAGTAGCAGAAAAAATATTATTATATAAAGAAAAAAATAAAAATTAATTTACTTACATGACTGGACGCGTGGTATCAAAAATGATCCAATTAAATTTAAGTTGCCGTAGACAAAGACGTTAACGAAATTAAATCGCACAAATTCAACTAACACTTCCTCGACAATTTCTAGGAAGATACTGAGAGGTATAAAAACAAATAACCCAATAGTCACGCGCCACCCACTCATAAAGTAATATTGGTAGCACTATTGCACCAGTGCCTCCACTCGAGGGTTAAATACAAAGTATTTTTTATGATTTTATATCAGAAATTACACTCTAAACTCTGGTATATAATTAGTTGAGAGCTATGTTTTGTCTTCAAAGCAGCAAGGCCATGAAATCCGGTTTCTCAATACATAGACCAGGGCTGATCTGTTTTGAGGTGGATGTGAGAGATGGCATTCTGATTTTTGCAGAAAAAATTGTGTAATAACTTCAATAATAATAATTGACTTCAATAATATTAATAAAAAAATTAAAATATTTAAAAATAATTAAAAACATCGCTTTTATTTTCTTTCCTTGCTTATAACTAGACTTCGGCAAATATGCATATTGCATATTTTGCATATTGTGCATATTTTATGCAAATATTTCATATTTTGGCATATTTGTATAAAAGTTTGCATAAAGTGCATAAAAGTTCAGATTTTTATACTGTATTTGAAAATTTTTAAACATACCAATTTATTTCAATTCTTGTATAAAATTTTGTAGTCATTTTAATCAAGAAATGATCTAAGTACGTAATCTCTACAGGTACAAAACATTTACAATTTCAAAGAAGATCAATTTAAGTAGCCCTCAACATTCTTAGAAAGTCTCGGTCACTGAGGCATTCATTTATTGGATAATCGCTAAGGGTTCGCTCATTTGCATTTTATGATCTAATCCCCAAATCTATCTACAATTTATTGTATCTTAACAGCAGGTAAACGGCTAATAGTTTTGTTCCTAATTTAGGGATTTTCCAAAATCTCCCAGTTTATTGAATTAGGTACCTAAACATTTCTAATTTGATGCTCAGATTTGTAAATCATTTTTGTTTTGATATTCAAAGCGTAAACACTCGTTGTGCGTAACAAAAAGGAAGATTGTGATTTTATAATGCCTAAAACAACCAGTGCTTCAACTTGGATTAAACCTTATAAAGAGCTGTCTATGGATATGGGAAAAATCTACTGTTCAGTCTGTGGCAAAATTGTAAGTATCTAATATTTTCTATTAAATATCTAATATTTCATACATACAGGGTGTTTCCAAATGACACTTACAACGTTTGACTGTAGATACTTCTCGAAAAATTGAACAAAACGATATAGTTAATGAGGGGTCAAACTTATTTACTTTTCGAGATACAGGGTGTTAAAATTAAAAAAAATTAAATTCTTTTAGTTAATAACAACAATAACTTTAAAACCAATAAACGTATTTACTTGAAATTTAGTACTCGTAGGTTGTTTTTAAATGAAAAATAGCTTCCTTTAGTGAGAAAAAATTGTCCATGGTACAATACAATGGTGTGTATTTAGAAAAATTTTTCACCTTTACTTTTTTTTATGAAGTCAGCTATTCTAAAACACAATTATTTTTATTGTAATTGAATTAACAAAAAAAAAACTTTTGTTGAATTTTAAAATAAGTTATATGATGTACTAATGGTTAGTAACAAAAACTAATTTGTGGATTAATACTGCATTTAAAACACTTAGCGAGTGTTTTTTTTTTCCAAACCAGTTATTTGACTAACCAAAAACACCTTGTATATTTTTATATTTTAAAGGTTGGGTTAAAATAAAGGTTTTTATTTTTATTTATAGATAGCATGTGAGAAGAAATTTCAGATAGACCAACATGTGAGAACTGCTTCACACATTGCAAAAAAAGGAAAAATAGGAGGAAAACATCAAACTTCAATGGCTAAATGTTTCCAATCTACTTCAAAAAAATTAGATGAGCAAGAAACTTTTAATGAAGACTTGTGTCGCGCATTAGTGTCTGCAAACATACCGCTTTCAAAATTAGCAAATGTAAATTTTAGTTCGTTTCTAAAAAAATATTGCAAACTTAATGTTCCAAGTGATCGGTCTCTAAGAAGAAATAATGTGAACGGGCTATACTCGTCGGTGTTAATTAATATTAAGGAAGAAATTGCAGATAATTATTTTTACATATCTGTAGACGAAACCACTGATTCCTCAGGAAAGTATATTGCTCATTTATTGATTGGTGTTCTTAAAGAAGATACCTTACCAAAATCTCATCTTATTTCATGCCAGCAACTTGAGAAAACAAATGCTTTAACAATTTCGCGTTTTATACAAGAAACATTAGCAACTTTTTTTCTTCCGACAACTATTCCTTCTAATAAATTACTGCTTATTTTATCGGATGCTGCTCCTTATATAGTGAAAGCAGGACAAAATTTAAAAATATTTTTCCCAGATTTAATACATGTTACTTGTGTAGCGCATGGATTAAACAGAGTTGCAGAGGAAATACGAAAAAAGTTTCCTCTTGTAAATACCATGATATCCAGTGTCAAAAAAGTATTTCTTAAATCTCCTATAAGATCATTTTGTTAAAATAAAGAACATAATTGATACGTTAACAGATGAAAGTTCCCAATCTCTTTTGGATTCTAAACAAACTTTTCAGAGTAACTTGCTTCAACAAGAACTTTCATTTATAAAATCAAATTTTAGTTTTGTTCAAAAAACAATTACTCAGTTAGAATCACCAAAACTGTCATTGTTCGAAAGTACAGCATTAATAAAAGAATTTGCGTTATGTTGTCGGAACGTTAGAGGTAATATTGGAAAAGATATTTTAACAAAATTTGAAGCTACTATGGAAAAAAATAAAGGTTACCATATTCTTTCTGAAGTAGTCAGTGTTCTAGCTGGAAATATTTCGGAAACAATTAATTTAGAACCAAATGTTTTGGTTAGTTTGAAAAATGCTCCCGTTACATCAATTGATGTTGAACGAAGTTTTTCCATATATAAATATATGTACTCAGACAGAAGCCACAAGTTTTTGTTAGAAAATTTTGAACACCACTTGGTCATTTATTGTTACCATAATTCTAAATAAGTTTATTCATACTTAAAAATGATGTAGTTACTTAAAATAAATGTAAATCTTAATGAATAGTAGGAAATATTTAGTTATGTACACTTTTTTTTAAATAAAATTGTTACTATTTTACGATTTTTTTATTTATTTGTATGCATATTTTGTAAAATATTTGCATATTTTCGGGTAAACACGTGCATATTTATGCGCATATTTTCTACATTTTTATTTGCATATTTGCCGAAGTCTACTTATAACTTTTAAACTATTTATTTTGGAGCAAAGTCGTAATGAAGTACAACAGCCATAATTTAATTTCCCCGGGGGAGAAAGCAAGCCTGTTCTTATTCAATGTTTTTCAATCACTTAGATTGCACTTAGGACCTTCATAATCCGCCTAGATAGGGGAAAGTGGCCGAAATTGTACCGCGCCAATATTGTACCACCGCTGTATTTATCCTTTATGAGGAAGCCAGAGCGCTCTTATGTCGTTTAGCGGAACTAGTTACTACCTAGAGTTGAGTGCTGAATTTTTACAACGTTCACATTTGTCGATTTTGTTTTATCGAATTTTTTGTATTTCATCGTGTTTCAGTATAGTTTTCTAGTTCCATACGTAAGGTTACAGCATCTGTAAAGGTATGTGCAAACCATTTTTATTCATGAATACAAGAAAAGTGTATTTAGGTGTATAAAACTGAGTTGTTTCCCTTTGCCGGACCATTTTTAGGTTAAGAATCGTAGTTTATTTTAGATACCATTGGGTATTTAAGACGTACTTATTTTCAAAAATAAAAAAATAAATTACACACACCGTTCCTGTGGGTTTTAGATGTCCAAAGGAAAATATGGGACTTGGAATGTGGATGACATGAGCCGGGCTCTTCAAACATTTCGTAATGGAGACATGGGATTAAATGAATGCTGCAGTTAGTATTGAGTCCCTAAGCATACCTTGCTCCGTCACCTTAAGAGGACCGATGTCAAGGGCAAATAAAGAAACGAAGGCTTTTGGCCAAGGCAGTGTGTTACCAACAGCAGTGGAGAAGGAGCTGATCACATTTTAAAACTGGAGACGGATTCTCTAGATTTAAAACTAAAGAGATTCAATAAAAAGAATGTTTATGTCTTTTTTGACCTGGAAAAATGAGAATAATATTGATGCAACTCGCATATTTAACGTTGACGAAACGGGTGTCACCACTGCAGAACAAATGCCAAAAGTTTCTCGAACAAAAAGATAAAAGGCAAGTTGGGTCAGTGTCCAGTGAAGAACGTGGAGTCAACACGACAGTTGTTTGCAGTGCGAGTGCTTCAGGAATTTACGTTTCACCTATGCTTATATTTAAGCGTATGCGATTGAACAATGATTTGGCTACATGATTAGTGATCTCTTTGTAAAATGGCTCCAGCATTTTATTGATTCTGTAAAATAATGCGTGCAGCCTTTGGATATATCATTCTATAAGCCTTTCAAAGGCTACTACACTCAATCAGTTGAAAAGTTGCTTCGTTCTAACCCCAGATTATGTGTTTCAGAACTTCACGTCGCTGGCTTGATTTCTAAAGCTTATGGGAGAGCAGCAAGCAACGAAATTACAGTCAATGGTTTACGAACTAGTGGAGTATGTCCTGTTGATCGCATGATCTTTAAAGATCATGACTTTTGTGTGGCTGAAAATTTAAATGACCACGAAGGCAGTGAAACTCAGGAAGATAGTGAAAATGAAGAGCCTAATGAGACAAACAGGGAACCACTTAGGTCTACAACGGGAGCTAATTAAAGACAGTTTACTACTACTACTACTCCTAGTGGCCCATCGCACCTCCACAGTTGAGGAGCGATGGACCGATAACGTGCCAGTGCATTATATTTTTTTTTGGGTTTAAGAATTATAATTTCTAGTTTTTACTTATACCAAAACAAATACCAATGTTAAGTTATGTTATACAATTTTTTTCTATTCTGATGTTTATTTAATAAAGAAACAGGCTTCAGTTTTCTAAAAGGTGGTCCATCTCTCCTCCCTTTACCCTATATAATGGTTCCTCCTCTGCACAAAAAATGTAATACTACAGAAGGCAACAATTACAGATTAATTTCATTGATAACATATGCAAGTAAAATCCTTATACAGATAATAAATAATGAGTTAGATTAATTTAATAACTTACGGATTCGTAAAGGGAAGTGAGACGGAGGTATTTCAGTACGTGGATTCAAGTTATCTAATCTTTGCTTTGCCGATGATACATTGTTTAGATACCAAAGAGAGGAAAACTTGTGTTGGTACTCGAGAAACTAAGAATTAGTGAGGAACATAGACTACGAATTAATAACAATAAGAAAAAAGTAATAATTATCGATAAAGCCAACAAGAAAAGAATTAAAACTCAGAACATTATTAGATATGAAGTGGACAGTTGTATTTATTTAGACAGTGCCATAAACAAAAACGGCAATAGTGAACAGGAAATTCGATGACGTATACAGACGATGACGAACTAGAACATGAGCTCTCAAATATCAAATGGGATATAATTGGACTGTGTGAAACTCGCTTACCAGGAGAAGTATGTACCATCTTAAAATCTGGTCACCACCTATACCAGAAAAACTCCGTAGAAAATCATCACATAGGCGGTGTAGCGTTCCTGATAAACAAACGAGCTCCCTATAAAGTAACGAAGTTACTTTATAGGTAGACAACAGCAAGGAACCAAGAAAAATCACACTTCGTAATAATCACAGATTTTAATGCAAAAATTGGAACAAAAGAAGAGGGCGACACACAATATATCGGTCGCTTTGGGCTGGACAACAGGCTACTTAAACAACGAAAATTTATTTTGTCTCAACACTTTCTTTAAAAAATCTAAACAACGTAAATGCACATGGATCAGCCCAAACAAGAAAACTAAGAACGAAATAGACTATATACTCTCCAATAACAAAAACATATGCACCGACGTGACAGTACTAAACAAATTCTATACCGGAAGTGACCATAGATTGGTTAGAGCGAATATTAAAATACAGACGAGAGTAGAACGAAACAAACTTATTAAATGAGAACGATACCCAACCACCGATGTCCTATTTCAAAAACAAACGGAATACCAAAAAGAGCTAAGCACAAGACTAAAATCAGTAGAGACACTGAGACAAATGGATATAAACGGACTAGCCAATAAAATAAAAGTAACTGTAACAACATCGGTTAAGAAAATATGCTCAAACACGAAAACAGCCAAAACATCTAAACTTCAACCTAATACAATTAAACTACTAAAAGAAAGACGAAACAGAACAGATCGAACTTCGGACAGCTTCAAAAGTTTAAACAAAAACGTGAAGAAAGAAATTAGAAACGATCATAGAAACTATACTAACAATCTAATAAAAAATATAATACAAGATAACTGCAATATGAAAGTACTCAAAGCAAAAAACTCAAACGGCACAAGAAAAATCATAGAAATAAAAAATGAGAAAAACGTCACCGTCCGAGACAGAAAGGAAATAAGCGAGGCCATTGAAAAATTCTACACTAAATTATACTCGGCAAATACACAACCACAACAACGACGTACTGAACGAACAATAATTAACACCGGCTCAGAAGAAATACCGGACTATGAAATAACCGGAAATAACCGACTATGAAATAAGAATAGCCCTAAATCAACTAAAAACGAATAAATGTCCGGGAGAGGATAAAATTATAATCGAAATGTTGAAAATTGGTGGAAGAAAAATAGAACAGGTATTAAATATTTTATTTAATAAAGTAATTGATGAAGGAAAGATTCCTCAAGAATAGTACAACTCCGAAGTCATTTTACTATTCAAGAAAGGAGACAAAGCAAACATCTAGAATTACCAACCAATATCCTTGCTCTCACATCTGTATAAATTACTAACTAAAATCATAACCAACCGCCTAACACATAAGCTCGATTTCTATCAACCTATCGAGCAGGCTGGATTCAGAAAACATTTTAGTACCATAGACAACTTGCACACCGTAGAAACACTGATAGAAAAATGCAACGAGTATAATGTTTAAATTCATATGGCGTTCGTCGATTTCCATAAAGCATTCGATTCCATCGAATTATGGGCAGTGCTTGAATCTCTAGAAAATGCACGTATAGATTCAAGATACACTAACATAATTAAAAACATATATGAAAATGCCACCATGCAGATAAAGCTGGACGAAAGCACAAAAACTAATCCCATAAGACTACAACGGGGAGTAAGACAAGGACACACCATCTCTCCCAAACTATTTATCCTTGCTCTAGAAGACATTTTTAAGAAACTAGAATGGAACAATAAGGGTATCAACGTCGACGAATCATACTTAAACCACTTGCGATTCGCAGATGACATAGTTTTAATAGCCGATAATATCCAAGAACTAAATGATATGTTACAACAATTAAATGCAGTTTCAGGAGCGGTAGGCTTAAAAATGAACTACAGCAAAACAAAAATACTGAGCCGAGACCAGACAAATATAACAATACAAAATCATACCATAGAAAATGTTGAACATTATGTATATCTAGGTCATGTTATCAAACTAGGAAAACCAAATCAAGATGCTGAAATTAAAAGAAGAACACAACTGGCATGGGGCGCTTTCGGCAAATTAGCATATATCTTGAAAAACACCTCCATTCCTGTAAACTTAAAGAAAAAGGTGTATAACACATGCATACTACCAGTTTGTACTTACGGCTTGGAGACAGTAGCCCTTACCAAAAAATCTGCTAAAAAATTAGAAACAACGCAAAGAGCAATGGAACGAATCATGCTTGGAATATCACTAAGAGACAAGATTAGAAACACCGAGATAAGACGTAGAACGAAGATTAGGGATATTGTGGAAGAAATTACAAAAATTAAATGGCGCTGGGCAGGTCACGTAGCCCGATATAATGACAACAGGTGGACACGGAGAATTCTAGAATGGAGACCAAGGACGACGACAAGAAGCATGGGAAGACCTCAAAAAAGATGGGTAGATGACATAAGAACAGTGGCAGGTAAACAGTGGATTAGATTGGCGCAAAATAGACAAAGATGGACGCAATTGGATGGAAAATGGTTGACAAAGAAGAAGAAGAAGATA
Source organism: Diabrotica undecimpunctata (assembly GCF_040954645.1). Taxonomy (NCBI): domain Eukaryota; kingdom Metazoa; phylum Arthropoda; class Insecta; order Coleoptera; family Chrysomelidae; genus Diabrotica; species Diabrotica undecimpunctata. Next base: position 160,322,364 of record NC_092805.1, read on the forward strand.
CAGACGAATAGAAAGAAACGCTATGTTCAACCTCACCAAAATGTGGAAAAACACATACTAATAAGATCAATGTATGGAGCCCTCCATGGTCTTGGATAAAAATACTTCGAATATCTTCAATATTGCAGGTGCTGGCTGTACAGGAAAATGTAATCCAACCACTACAAATACAAATATAAAGCAATGCATCCATTTTGTGGCTTTAACTTTCTCTATGATTTCACATAATAGTTGCATTGCTTCTATAGTGATTATTTCTCAAGTTAATCTGATCTTTTCTACCTTGTCTTTACCGTAGTGATGATGACCTAAGTCAGAAATTAGTACTTAGAATTGTCTTCCATTTTTTATACCTTTTTTCATTATTTTTTGTGAGTTACGACATTATTGCGTGCTTCTTTTGTTAAATCGTTAGCGTTAAAAGGTATGAGTATTAAATACTCTATTTTAAAGAAAGACGCGCAGTAGAATAACCTCAAGATATGTATTTATCTTACACTCCCGGTAAAATCAATTTAATTTTTCGCTATTTTGATCATTTAACCCTGAGAATCATTTCGCAATCGTCTAAAACCTTTTGAAATATATAAAAATATTAAAATAGAATGATGTTAAAATAGACCAATTGGATTTTCCTTTCCATAACGTTGCGCGCATCTAATAACATATCATTATACTTTCACGCATGAAAAAGTTCATAAAATCAATCATATCGGTGTCTGGTTTTGTACACAAAAGTATGAAAATAAACATGTCTGGTTCTACAGATATTTATAAGATGTTAAAACTACAAGAGTATTTTTAATATCAACCATAAATTATATTTCTGCTTTTTGCGATTTAAAAATTACTTTAAGAAAATATAAAAGAGCAGACATACCAATCGTACGTGCTACGATAATTATAAAGATCCATTTTTTCTTAAGAGAAAACGTTTTAGACAAACACTAAAATTGCAAAACTAAAATTTTATTTAGAGGTATCTTTTTTGATAATTGAAACTGTTTATTCATGTCATTCACTGTCATTCTGTCTTTTACATTATTTGCGAGAATTTTACTAAGGCTGTTATTTGAGTTTTAAGAATTATGAAGAAGTGGTACATGCAATGAAGCAATTAAAAAATAATACAGCCTCAAGGACGGGTGGAATTTCGGCAGAATTATTAAAAACGGATGATCAGAACTGTGGGGAAGAATTCGTTATCTAATAACATTAATTACTATTTAAATGGGAATAAGCCACAATTAAAGGTTAAAATACGTTTATTGACGTTTCAATTTCCACTTCGGAAATCGTTCTTCGAAGTGGAAATTGAAACGTCAATAAACGTATTTTAACCTTTAATTGTGGCTTATTACCATTTAAATAGTAATTAATTTAAAATGCCACAAGAAAATAGCTTCAGAACAATACTAATAACATTAATATGGACCAAAGATCAAATGTGGGAGAAATGGCAGTTGCTCTTTTACAGCCAATCTATAAGAAAGTAGATAAGACGAAATGCTAGAATTATAGGCCAATTACTTTGCTCAATGTAGTATACAAAATTCTTTCTGTTCTTAGATATCTATAATAGATTATTATAGAGTAAGATCCCAGAGCGATCAGACATAACTTATTTTCACACAGATGAAACCTTAGAGTCTCAGTAGCGTCTCGCGTGCTTTGAATACCTGCGTATTTATGAAACTTGCTGAGTGACACCTGGGCAGGTACCAGGTGAGAAAGGTAACTAAAAATAAGAGCTATTTAACTTAAATTTACATAATTGATTTTTATACATATTTTTTAGAATATTATTTTGAAAATACTGTAATAAGTGTTAGACATTTGTCATGGACCAGTACTTTTGTCAGACGCTTTAAAGCTCCGCTAAAATTAAATGAACTTTACTTACATTTACATGTCTGAATTTTAAATATGTTATTAATGGAACTATAATAAAGTTATATTTAATCAGTTAGACAAATTAAAATGACCAAATATCCCTCAAACACAAAAATTAGGTAACCAGAAGTATGAGCGCTCGAGTGCTGTGCTTGCATTTCAGAGTGAGTGAGACGTCTATAACTCGGTTCTCCTTCTTTAACTCACAATCTGTTTCACTCTACGTTATTTTTGATCAATATTTCTCTCCTTCGATCAAAGGCTACGAAAGAGGCCTTCGTCATGAGTCTACTCAATTAGATTTCAGCATTTCTGGTTCCGATCAAGTTAGACCGTCAGATTTTTCGCAAGAACTCAAAAATATCAATTTCAAACAGGCCCTCGTTGATTTTTTTATTCAACACTGGACATCTGATGAAATGGTGCCATTTATTGAGAATAAACGGATATTAGTTAATTCTAAACTGTCATTCTTACATCGTTGATAATAATACAGTTTTATCGAATGTTGATGACAATTTATCGTGTCCTGATCCTGAACATGAAGAAGCTGACACTAAAATTGTTTTTCATATTGGTAATGTATACGTTAAAGCAAATTTTGTTATTAGATGTTCTGATACTGAGATTGCGATAATTATGTAACGATATATGCATAATTTAAAAAATGATGATTCGAATGTATGGTTAAACGCAGGCACCGGAAATAACCAGAGATACATTAATTTGACAAAGGTTTACGAGTACTTGGGACCATCTTTATGTAGAAGTTTTCCAGGGTTTCACGCTCTAACTGGATGTGACTTTATTCTTGTCTTTTTTAAAAAGGGTAAACATCCGCCGTGCTAATTACATTTTATCATATGGAATAATGCAAATGTAAAACAACCAACCATTTTAACTCCTGAACACAATGGGTAGAGATTAGAAGAAAACCAATATCACTTCCATTGGTTTAATGGTGACCAATTACCAGCAAACGTTAGTGAATTCCTTCAAACTTCAGGTATTATACTTTGATTTCAGGTTTAGAATTTATTATGTTTGTGATTTTCTGCTTTTTAATTCTTTGAACTATTTTTTGCAGAAGAACCAGCCAGCAACAACATAACTGATAATGATGAAGATGATGACTCGGATGAGCAGCATCATGATTGGTTGAATGATGAAAATTGTAATAATTGCGACAATGAATATGATGATTAAAATATGAAAAATGTTTGTTTCAATCAATCCCAGTTGAAGATTTTTTACAAAAATTATTATTTTTTTAATTATCCTAACTAGTATCCTTTTACAATAAAGTAAATATAATTACTATTTAAATGGGAATAAGCCACAATTAAAGGTTAAAGTACGTTTATGGACGTTATTAAAATGCCACAAGAAAATAGCTTCAGAACAATAAAGAGTAAATATAATTTCTTATGAAACCAAATTGCTCCGATTTATTTAATTATCCCAAATATATTCAATGCATTAATTTATTTTAATATTTATCTTAATGCTAGAGTTCATCATATTAAAATAGAGATGCAAAAATATTTAATCGGATAGAAAACAGTAAGTATTCTTAATGTAGGTATTTGAATTTTTTACTCTGAGGCTCATGCGCACAGCACTCTCGCGCTCATACTTCTGGTTAACTAATTTTTGTGTTTGAGGGATGTTTGGTCATTTTAATTTGTCTGACTGATTAAATATAACTTTATTATAGTTCCATTAATAACATATTTAAAAATCAGACATGTAAAAGTAAGTAAAGTTCATTTAATTTTAATGGAGCTTTAAAGCGTCTGACAAAAGTTCTTGTCCATGACAAGTGTCTAACACTTATTACAGTATTTTCAAAATAATATTCTACAAAATATGTATAAAAATCAGTTATGTAAATTTAAGTTAAATAGCTCTTATTTTTAGTTACCTTTCTCACCTGATAACTGCCCAGGTGTCACTCAGCAAGTTTCATAAATATACGCAGGTATTCAAAGCACGCGAGACGCTACTGAGACTCTAAGGTTTCATCTGTGTGAAAATAAGTTATGTCTGATCGCTCTGGGATCTTGGACTATTAGATTCGGTGATTATCAAACTGGGTTCAGACCAAATAGAGCCACCACAGACAATATATTCATACTAAGAACGATTCAAGAAAAAGCGTATGAATACGAAATAGAACTATATATCAGCTGACTACAGCTCTCCTTCAAGCCATCCTGCAAGGAAAAATATTTGAAAAACGAGGTCCAGAAAGAAGAACATCTTGGTTAAAGAACCTCACAATCTGGTTCAATACAACACATATGCGGCTTTTCCGCGCTGCTGCAGATAAGATAAAGATTGCCATGATGATCGTCTACATTCGTAACGGATAGGCACATCAAGAAGACAATACGTGACTGCTGTTGTGTCGCGTTGTCAACGCGTGAACTGCACGGTACTAACATGACCAGCAGCTCTAACAACGCTTGCCGTCGGGATAAGGCTCGATACACACTTGCGTCTTTGCAAGTAGTGTACACGCTGCGTGCGCCTGGCTTGTTTGTTTCTCGTTAATACAAATTGAGCAGTTTCTCGGCGTCTTAAGTCACATTACACCTCCCAATCAACATGGATAATCACAGGCAACGTGTTTGCATTTGCGTTTACCGTGTATGAGTATTTATATAATAAAAAGAAAGAAGTATGTGGGTGCATCCCTTAGTTAGGCCCATATGGCAGGTTGGTTTTTAACAGCAGCAAAACAGTTCTGTATTCACGTTAACAAACATCTCGCGGTTAATGTGTACTCGCTGATTGCCTAGCACAGACTGCCAAGCCACGTTCGCGGCGTCACGTCTGGCGTCCTCCCAGCCCACGTTGCTTGTAAGTCACTTGTTAGTAGCTTGCACATAGCGGCTCCGCTCAAGTGTGCTCTGTTACCCGCGGCGTACTCGCTACTTGCAAAGACGGAAGTGTGCAACGAGCCTAATACGGGCTCGCCGGCGGCAATGTCGTTCGTATAATTTACTTCATGGTAGTGCCATTGTCCGGTTGGGCTGACGCTAAAGCAACGCTGCTAGCATGACAACATTATCGCTCATGTAACAGGGTCCTTAGGCTCCTATAGTAAGACCAAAACGAAGAGAGGTCTGAATGGAACGACATAGCCAGACAGGCAAAGACACAGCCAGTGTTGTGATGCCAAAAGAAGAAAAAGGTTGCTAAATATCATTTTTAGTGCAGTCGTCAGAGATTTGACCCCTAAAAATCTACAAACAAGCTGAATTTTGCTGAGAATGTAATTTTGGGACCCCAAAAATGATTCAAATAAAATTTGATTGATCTCATGAGAATCATTTATAAAAACTGACTATCTGCGGCAAAACACAAAAATTGCATACGAAAGCTGCACCCTTCACCCTTAAAACGCATTTTGATTTTTGTCGATAGGACACTCTTATCAAAAGATATCAAATTTTTACCATCGAATTGATACAAATTTCTGACATTCAAAACTGACATTCAAAATCACCGGTCGCTTCAAGCGTTGTTTCTGAGAGAACGGTTCATTCTACACAAAAAGTGTTAATAAACAATTTTGTTTAAAATTATCTCAGCTATATTTTTTATTTGAAACATTTTTTTCTATGGCGTACAGATTTTTAAAAAATCGATTTTTTCCGTTTCCCAAATGACATTTTGCATAAACTGCACAAATCATAAGATTTAAGATCTTCCTGTAATAGAACAACATTATTCCAGGATTTAATTTTTCTATACAGTTTTACATCATCAGCAAACATAAGAACACTGCAATTTTTGATTTTTTGTACTAAATTGACCAGAGACAAGCAAAATAAAACAGGATCACAATGGGAGCTTTGCAGCAACCCTGATGATACTGCTATTTCAAATAAGGTATCACTCCCCAAGTTAACTGTTTGCGTACGGCCACTAACAAATTCCGAAATCCATTGAAAAGGGGGATCCACAATATCCTAAGCCCCTAGTTTTGGTAAGAGGACCCCATGGTTAACCCGATCAAATGCTTTGGAAAAGTCAGTATAGATCAAGTCAATCTGGAATTCCTCTTCAAAGCCGTAATATATATGATTGACATACAAAACTAGATTGACATCTGTCGACCTCCCTCTTAAAGCTGAATTATTCAGGATTAAAAATGCCTCTAAAACTCCATGTCAATTTCTTACTAACCAAACAATCAAGTAACTTGGGCAGCTCTGGCTGATTACAGATAGCTCAATAGTTTAATTTATATTAATTTAATCATTTGTTTATAATTATTGAATTATTATTTAATATTTAGTTTTAGAATTTTTGTCCCAGTTAGTATATTCTATTTTTGTAAAAATGGAGAAATCTCGTGTATAAACAAATAAATACTTAATACTTATACATTGATGGTTGTATCGACAACAAAGAAAGATGTATAAATAATAAAAGACCATCTTAGATTGTCACCAGCATCAGTACAGCTTAGAACAATCGCTAAGTTATAAACTTACGAAACTGTTGTCAAATTAAAATGGAAAACTTTGGTAAGGCAGTGTTCCTGTAGTGTCGATTTGTTCTGTGACTAGAAGTGTCAAACATTAGAAGTCATAGTATCTAAAATACCTTGGTGATATGGTCATTAATACATGCCAATATCTTGACACAAAAAGTGAAGGCTACACTGGTTGAAAATCAAAATATTTTCGCCATGTATGGAAAAGACAAGGCAAAGCAAGCATAGTAACCCATAACATTAATATCAGAGATGCTCCACCAATCATACAACTGAGAAGTCTTCCATTTGTGAAATGAGACAAAACTGAAAAAATTATTAGAGGTATGTATGAGCAAAGAAGGGATAATTGAACCTTTAAATAGTCCATGGGCATCACCTGTAATCCTGGTAAAGAAGAAGGATGGTTTCACTTGATCTGCATTTACTATCACCAGCTCAATACAGTAAAAAAAATAGCTATCCCTTGTGTAGAATAGATGTTTCATTGGATACTTTCCCTGAGTCTAATTGTTTCTCTAGGCTCTCAAGAAAAAAAGGATAATGGCAAGTAGAAATGGAGACAGCTGATATAGAAAAAACCGCATTTCGAATATAATCAGATCTTGGGCAAATTCTAGCTATGCCTTTTGGTTTATTTAATCTCCCTCTACATTTGAAGGGATAATGGAGAAAAAATTTGGAAATTTTATTTCAAATATTTACCATTTTGATGGTAAGTAAACAATTTGAAAAATTTCTATTTCACACTTAATATAACTAAACATATAAGTTTATATAGTTTCCTATTCTCCACAGGAAACATATAAGTTTTCTTTGTATAGGTACATGTTAAATAAAAAAGTTGAAAGATGCATATATTATTTCAAAATCCCAAGACAAACTTATGTCTTAGAGTACAAATATCAACATCTTGCAGATATTTTAATTGAAAACTGTCTCTAGTCTCTAACTGAAACTGTTCTCTATCAACTTCCCACAAATATATCACAAGCACCATAATACTTTAAATGCTATTTGATAACAAATCACTTGATGGAATAAATACTAAACCAGTCTTATATAAAAAGAAAAGTAAAGGTGTGAACAAAAAAAAAAGGAAATACAGGAAATAGGTCTTTAATTAGTTTGTATTTCTCATGTTCAAAAGTTTTAAAAAATTGAATTAAAAACATTAGTTTTAGTCTAATTATTATCAGCAGTTAAGATAAGAGGCCTGGAGATGATTGAATAGGATATACAATTAAAGCACTAATTGAATAGTCATTAGGAAATCAATGAAGTTCTATTCATAAATTGTTTAAATAAATATATTCATATCAAATTGTAAGTAACTTAAAAACTGTATATTCCATATTAATGATTTACTCTTATTCTGTCAAGTGTTATTGCCTGGTTATTTAATAATGTTGCATTTAGGGACCTGAAGGTCAGTTGTTTGGTTGCATAAAACACTATAGATCTATTTTTGCCCCCATTTATAAAAATTATATTATTTATAGCACATAATTGAGACAACAGGAGACGAGTACTGACTTTGAAATGTGTAACAAATGTATTACTCACAGCATATTATTTTAAAATGCAACAAGTCAGTTATTTTAATTTTTTATTGCATTTAACTTTTAATAAAATTAGTAATGTAAATGAAAAAATGTGGCAAACAAATTTTATGACAAATCTGTGATTAAAATACTGTAGTTCACAAAAATAGAAATTTTAAGATAAAATTGTCATTAAAATACTGCAGTTTTACTACAAAAATGGAGTCAACACAAAAAGTGGATTTCTTTAAATTATTGTTTGTTTGGAAGTCTATTTCTAACTTAACTTATAAAGTTACTGCATATAGATAGAAACATATTATTTGAAACACATATTAACCTATTCTAACTCAAAATTATGTAATCTAACAACAATTCTTTTTTTCTATCTTGTGTCCATTAATTACCAAATATCTTCACCTATAATAGCCATTTACACTTAAGTAAAAAAAGGGCAGAAAATATCAATGAATCTCATATAGTTAACATGTTATAAGATTTTCTAAACAAGATATTATTTGCCTATAGAGGCTATATAGCATAATGATTCCAATATTTGTTCACATATTCTATTTAAGAGACTATTCAAGATATTTCAAGATCTCTCCCCTGGAGAAATCTTTAATAATCATATATACACACTTTTCAAAAATATGCAGTCTTTTCTCAAGTACATATTGTCAAATCAGTACTGCCTGTTACCTTAAATATATTTTTTCCAATATAAAAATAAAAGAAATATGTAATATTTGAGCTGTTTGGCTTTACTTGGTATCCTGAAGTGTATGAATGTGAGAAAATAATGTTAGCACTATTATCTTGCATATATTCTAATGAAAACATCAAAAATACACTTTATAAACTTTGAATAAAATATGAACATAAATTTTAAAAAATACAATGGTGACTCTGCAAAACTATTTTAGATATACTCCAATTTTACAAATTGAGGCAATGGAAAAATATATTTTTGAGCCATTTTGTCACTGATTTACTCAGAAGTGTTTTGAATATTAAAACTATATAAATAAAGAGGAAATAATCAGTGTTCTTGTTGAAAACAGAATGTGCAAATACTCTCTTACATGTCATTTACAAAAAATCAATCAAAAAGTACTTACCTAAATTTCACTTTATTACTATTACTCGAACTCTTTTTATACTGTTCTTCAAGTATTTCTGAGTCAAATGTTGGGTCCCACCATGACTTCTGAGAGGCTCTTTCAAACGGTATGGGAAAGCATTTTCCCCAGCAACCAGATTCTTGTGACATCTGAGCCAGGTACATTTGCAATTTGGGATCAAGAGATAACTGTGTGTTTTCATCTTCAACCATATCTGAGGGATTATCATCTTGTATGTCTGATTTAACATAAGATGAGGAATCTGCCCTCTCCCTCTCTTTCATTATGGTTGCAAACTGATTCATTTTTATTAGTATAACTGTCTTAGGACATTTTAGAACACACTATTATAATCTTCATAACTGAAATGAAAAATAATGAATTGCCTCAAATATTTATGTAATCTAAAGCTAGTATACCTCCTGTGATTCCATTTTACTGATTATAATTTGTGGTTTCGTAAATAAGCAGGGATATCCACATAAAGTAGCTGTGTTGTGCTTTGGAAACATGTTTAAAATCTAAATTAAACATTATGGCTTATGTCAACAATCAGTGTTTGCTTTGCACTATACCTTTACATGTTTTTATGATAATTTTTTAATGATATTGGGATTAAGCAATGTCTTCCAGTTTTGATAATTGAATCTTACATAACAAATATACTTCATATGGTATTAATAAAACTATAAACAAAATTCATTTTTAAATTAAACAGAAAACTCTCCCTTATGTACTTTCAATTTTTACTTCTTTTTTGGATTACCAACTTTTCTGACATTTACTTACATATATGTCATTTAAGAGACAGCACGTGAATGAAGTTAGCAAAAACAGGTGTCCCAATCATTTCAAATGTCAACTGTCACCCTTTCTAGGGAATTTTTAAAACAGAGTTCAAAATAAGACAATTTCAGAAATATATGCACAGTTCTCAAAATTACCTATATGTAGTTTAACAACATAATACAGTATTTATTTTAAATATATGAATAAATCTATTTCATAAATATCGTTTCTATAGCTTATTAAACGAAAACATGTATTTGAAAAACGATAACATTCAATAGATTGTACAATTTTTATTTGAAAAACATTAAATAAACATAAATTGACAAAAAGGCAAGTTTATAAAAAAAGTATAGAAGAATTTCTGGGGCGGCAGAAGAAATAGTACAAGTGAAATAAGCATTACGTTCGTAAACATACGACAGAATTATGAAAGTATTTATCTTAAAATGAGAGCTGTCCATAGATGCATGCATTTTGCATTGTTGAAAGATGTAACACAAAAATAGTGGAATACATCTAGTTTCTAAAGAAAACTTAGACATTGTAGTGCTTTAGATAACTAGAACAAATCAAAATAAACTACGAAAAAACTACGTACTTGATTTGTCCTAGAAATAACAGAACAAAATATAAGTTTTTTTTATTCTATTGAATCATTTCATTAGTTTTATCCACATTTCTATTTTGATAACTTTGTTTTATTGATGGTTACTAGATAAAGAATTTTCTACTTTTCAATCATGTCTTTCATGTTAAGTCTCGTCCAGGGATCTACACTTAAAAACGGAATGTAAAGACGGGGTAAGTCCGCATCAGTCGTCCTCTTTACTAAGACTATTTGAACTCTGTGATCACCTTACGGTTTTCCTGATATGGCAAACAATTTATAGATCCTGAATCATTTTGATCTATTGTACGACGAACAATGACTAATAAACTTGGCTTATCTGATCAATATATTTCATAAGCTCTTTTAAGTCACTAAGTGGTACGTAGGGGAAGAGCCCACCATCATAAAAATATAAAAACTAATACGAATTTGATCCAAAAAAATACAATGTTTTCAAATGAATTTCTCAAAGAAAATGAGTTATATTTACATTTAATTTTGGCGTAAAACCTTGATTGAATTTTTCCTTGGAAATTCAAAAGACGTCTACTGGATACAGAATCCTTTCCAAAACCATACATGCCAATTTTGTTGGGAGTATGAGAATTTGATTGATATTAAGCGTTTATCCTCTCCAAAATTCACTGTAGAATCAACGCCACTGAACAGCTTTTCGATTGGACTGAAGGATTAATATTCTGCAATAGTTAAAAAGGCCATCATGACTCCGATTCCCTTTGAATACGATCAGAATTAAACTAGATGCCTTGTGCCGGTTTGATTTCGCCACTAGTCCACGCAGGATAGATAGGATGGTGTTCAAACTCCCGACACACTAGATTAGCCTGTACTTTTAAACTTTTATATCATCCCCTACCCTAAAGTATCGCCGGCTTTAAAGACTTGTAACTGATCTACAACTAGGATTTTGATACTTCGTTAAATATATTTTCAGAATTTGCCTTTTAAATTGTAGGTGGATATTTTTCCTGATTTCTTGTAAAGAATCAAGAATTCTGAATAGTAGCAACTATCAACCACATAAACAAAGAGTTTTCTAGTTCTTGATCATGTCCTTCTTTAAAACGGAGTGTAAACACATGATAGTGATGTTGCGATCTAGTTGGTAGGCGTCCTCTGCTCCGTATTGCTTCTTGTCTTGGTCTTCACTCGACAATACGTTTTGTCCATCGGTTGTCTGAAATCTGAAATAGCGACGCAATTTTTTCGATGGCGTCTGTTGTTTTTGTTCTACGACGTATTTCTTCGTTTAGGTAGCAGTTCTATACCATGGATAAACTATAGTTATGGCCGCATTTGGACCTGAAAATTTTTTCCTGCGCAGCGAGAAATTTTTTGGCTTGATACCATGTTAAAAATGTTTTTATCAGCCCATGGAATAATTAGTATGCTGCGTGTTTTAGCCGAGAATGTGTTCATAAGCCTGTGTTTTCTTTTCATTGCATTTTTGTAAACCAGGGGAGATACTTGGAATTATGTTATCTCTTATAGCTCCAGTTGCCCCAAAAAATAAAACGATTCTATTATCTCATTAAACTCGATATTTCGCTAATGTTTATTCGCTTCATCAGGAGTGGACTAAAATTATTATTAGAAACAATTATTACATAGAACATACTTACAAACAAATAAAAACTCACAGGGTAGAATGATTAAAATAAAAACCAGCACATCACAGGACAGACCAGACAATTAATTAATTAAAGCAAAAACAAGTTAATGTACAAAATGTACATGTTTCGAAACACAATTCAGATTTCTGCCAATTTTTAGAAGGCTCAGATTAAGACAGAAATCTGAATTGTGTTTCGAAACTATTTTACGGATTTATTATCAGATGTCGCTATTGCGTCCATATCGAAGCCGTTTTAGTGTTGCTTCTTAAAGACAGAAAATATTTATTTTTCACGTTAAGAAAGCCTATGAATATCTGTTCTGATGAGCCCTATTAGGGCGAAATACGTATAAACAGATACATAGACACTTTGTACGTGAAATCAAATCTTGACTGTCTTTTTCATTTTAGTGTAATTGTTAAAGTCCTGTGATGTGCTGGTTTTTATTTTAATGAATCCACTCTGTGAGTTTTTATTTGTTTGTAACTATGTTCTATGTCATAATATTGTTGCTAATAATAATTTTAGTGCACTCCTTATGAAGCTAATAAACATTAGCGAAATATCGAGTTTGACGAGATAAGAGAATCGCTTTATTTTTTGACCGAAAAACCTGGTATCTTTATCACTAGTTTTACTTATTGACAGTCGATAAAACCCACAAAATCAACTATATGCATATATATGCATTTCGTGGTTTCACCTCTCGTCAGGGAGGAGTTTTGAGTACTTAAATAGAAAAGAAAACGTCATAACTTCATGTTTTTTCATATAGAGGTATATTATGTTACAATAATTGCGAGTTAGTTTCATATATTTATTTATTCTCGTTCGGCCACAAAAATATAGAATTATTTTATTCAATAAAGAATGCACAATAAAGACTAAAATTACATAATACAATTTAATGGCAAACCCGAAAAATCAATAGCAAAAATTATGTACACGATCGTCATAAATTTAATTTGTTTTAATAAATACAATCTTTAATTAGACAATTTCATCATCTTCAACCCAACTAATATAGTTATTAATCATTAACAATTACTTCAGATTTAAATCGTTATGCTTATAGAAATACGGAGGTTTGAGATCCATGTGTCAGGAAGTTCGTTTAAGAGCTTTTCGGATAACAGTCCAGTCTTCTAAAATATCTTGAGGTTTCAGCATATATACAATATAAGGACCAGAAACGGTAACAGCTTTTCTGCGAGACCTAGACCGTGACCTGCACAAAAAATATATACAAATCAATAAACGTCATACTTTAATAATTAAAATCGGCTTTTTCAATCATTGTATTTACTTTTTTTATTATTTCATTACATAAAGCAAACAAGATATGACACAAACGTTTGAAGATAAATACGAATTTTTCGGTAGAACTCAAAGTAAAGATTGTTGGTCTTGTCCAACAACAAAATGTCCATATGTGGTAATAATTCACCATAAATGTGAAGCGAGCTTAAGCGATTCAGCTTCAGAAAGAGCTTAGGAACAAAATAAGTACTATTTAGATCAATGGTCAGCAACTGGAGGGCCTAGGAGGGTCGAAAACTGGACCGCCAAAAATATTTTAATATTTTAATCACATAAATTTTAAATATAATTTTTAAAAGCCTTTTCCTATGTTTGATTGCCACCGTAGAGTTGGCAACACCCCCGCGCTTAGCTCGGGAATCTACGCGTAAAGTTGACAACGCTGCCGCCTTGCCGACAATAACCAGCCACGCCAGCCAGTCGAAGTCGTAGTCAACGTAGTAGAGCTGAGCAAATAAGTTTTTAACTGAATGAACTGAACGGTATTGCTTTACGCTTCCTGATAGACCTGGCGCTGTTCCAGTTTGCCTATAATGCAATAAAACTGTCGCTCTTATTAAAAGTACTAATTTAAAGAGACATGAAAGGACCCATTAACACTTTCACCAAGAGTTCTCTCTGGGAAGTGAAGGTCGCCAAGAAAAGCTCACCCATACTACTTTGAAGTATGAGCGAGCAAAAAAATCTGCAAACGCATCTTTGCCTGTATGCTGAACCCTCAATAAACACCAGAAGCCATGTTCAGATTCTGAGATAGTTAAATAATGTATGCTAGAACTGGCGGCAGCACTTTTTGAAGATAAAAAAGATGTTGCCGCAATTCAAGGTATTCCATTCAAAAAGCAATACAAGAAAAACCGAAATATTGCCTGCAGACAATAAAAGGAGTTTACTAAAACTTCTGCAAAAGGTGCATTGCTACGCATAGCAGTTGAATGATGTGATATTGTTGACGACAATGTCTATTTTCGTAAGATTTTATGGTATTGAAAATAGAATATTTAGGGAAGAATTGGAAATGGTGTCTCTGTCAACTGAAGGGGCCCCAGATATGGTCGGCAAAGAAAGTGGGCTTGTAAAGCGAAACAAAGTAATGTTGGGCTACTATATTCACCAGGCAGCCCTATATGGGAAACTTAGTGACACTCTTAGGTAATTTAGGAAATTTTTCTATGTGAGTGTAATTCAACGCATTTTGATTTACTTCAACACAACAATGTTCGTTGGCTAAGTAAAGGTCAAGTGATTGAACATTTTTGGCAAATAAAATAAGAAATAACTACCTTCTTAGAAAACTTGAATACCTAAGAAGCAATATACCGAACTGCAAGGAAATGAGAAATTAATATGTGATCTAATACAAAGTGTGTCCTCGTTCCCTCGCAAGCTCGATATTTTTGAAAAATACATTGCAAGTCAAGAACTAGTTCACTTTCCAACAACTCTTAAACGCAAGAATACCTAATTCTGAATCGGAAATAGACTTTTTAATATTTTTAGATTTCATTGAAGGTCTTAAAAAGGAATTCGCAGGAAGATTTGCAGACGTAAAAAATTTGTCGGTATTCTTAAAAGAACCTTTTGCAGTTCCTCCAGTAGGAGAATGGAGCGATGTTGCTGCAAATTTGTTCCCAATTTCAATGCCCTTGCTCCAAACCAAGATTATAGATTTGCAGGAAGATATTTTGTTGCAAATGCATAAAACTGCATCCTACCAAGAATTTTGGAGTAAACATGTTCCAGAGGAATATGAATACTGCAAGAAATTGGCTATTTAATTAGCTACTATATTTGGCTCCACATTTCTTTGTAAATTTCGTTTTCAAAAATTAATTTTTTGATGAAAAAATATCGATCAAGATTGCCAGACGCTCACCTTGAGGACAATATTCGCATTAGCTGCTCCCAGTGTGAACCTAACTTTAAAAAACTGGCTCAAGAACACAAATGTAATTTTTCACATTGATTTTAAAAATGTACCCCTGCTTGTTGTATTCCATATCGTGTTGTGAGTGAAAATTAAAATAAGCTAGCAAATCATACGAGTGCTTTTGGCAGAACTTCATGATTAGCCTCTGTCGAGTAAATCAAATTTGAATAAGTTAATTTGATTCACTCGATGGAGGCATATAACGAAGTTTCGCCATTTTTTTCCTGTACCTCTTCAAACCTATTATAAAATATGTCTGGACACCATCCAAATTAATGGCCGACCCCTGATCTAGATTATCAATTCTAGTTCAGAAATGTATGGACATGAAATGAGACTTACATGCCTGCTTGAAAGAATACAAAAAGGCATTTGATTTGGTTAGTCGCACTATATCACCCTCATTATTACAAGAAATGTGATTAGATAGACCGTATAATAGATGCCGTGATCAAGATCCATCAATAAAACAGAATTAGTGTCCATTGAAAAGGTAGTGAAACGGTACGATATTAAATAACTTATGCTACACAAGTAATACAACTGTTATACCACATTCCAGAAGTTTTTCCACCTAATAAAAATGTAGCACCGAAGATCAATTTGAAATGAAAATTAACGCAAAAACACTAACAAGAACACCAAACACGCAACCAATATATCAAAATATATGGATCGGTATTGGATTGAGGAATGAGTGTTGAACAATTCAGATAATTCGATTGTTGAATCACGAAAGCTGTTTAATCTGATATTGAAGTTAGAGTAAAATCATACATATAAACGAAAGCACTAACCTGGATCCCCATTCTCCTCCTTCGCCCCAACTGATTTCACTGTTGTGTCTATCTTCTTCTAACCTTCTTATCGTTTCCATCAATTCACTGTAAATATAATCGCACGTCAAACTTTTTTCACTATCAAAGTTCTGAAGTGCTGCTTGTACTTCGGCTTCATATTGATTAGTAATATTCTGCAGCTTCAATTGTTTTAAAATCCCAGCCACTTCTGTCCTTATTTTCATATTATCCTGCAGTTCATGTAGGGATATAAGGTATTCCGGGGATTTTCCTGTCTTTACTTCTGCTAATTGACATTCAACCTATAAAGCTTTTAAATATTAATATGTCTTAAAATTAACATATCCATTTTATAAGGCCGAATTCAGACCAACAGTATAATTTATTGCTAATTCATTAAGGAAAGAAAAAATTTATTGCTGTAGCTGTTTCCAAGAAACAGTGGGTATGCTAAATTTATGGTAAAGCTAGCATAGCTACAGATATATCTCGACAAGGAAAAGGGTTACGGGGTCCATCTTGGCGGCATATTTTATTGCTAATTAATTGCTGTTGATTGGTATATTAACCAATCCCCAAAAGCTACCCATCATCTCCTAGCTCAAAACACACCAGCGGAAAAACTGAGATATCAGCCAAAAAGTGAACCACAAGGAATTGATTGCTAATTTATTGCCGAAGTTTTACGCCAAGAAACAATACAGTACCTGGCCAAATTATTAGGCCAAGCACAAAAAAAAGCATTTTTTTAAATTAATAATTTTAATCAACAGGAATGTTATTATTTTTTCGAATAGCAACATTTAATAATAGTAAGGTAACATTATTGTACTATTTTAACGTAGGCAACACCGCCCTATCCGCCATTTCAGCAATGCGTCCTGTCAACTAGTGTGCATTTTATAATCTCAAATACTGTCTGTGAACATTTGAATTCTAAACGGTTTTGACCTGAAATTTCTTACATAGGGGAGTGATTTATCCTTTTTTTTTATTATTTTTTAGATTATAAACATATGCAGTGAAGTTATTGGTATAATTAAGGGTATTATACATTTTTAGATGAGGAAAAACGCTGATCTGTCACCAAAACGAGTAGGCCAGGTATTTGGTCTCCTAAAAGCTGGACAAATATCTCAAAATGAAATAGCAGCAATTATAGGAGTATCAAGAAGTTCTGTAAGGAATATAAAACAGAAAAAATGTAAGGGTCACAGCGGAAGACATCGTGTGAGTACTCCTAGGGCTGATCGTAAAATAAGAGATATTTGCCTAGTAAACAGAAAGAAACCACTGCGAATGCTTACCCAGGAGATAAGAGACGAAGAAATTTGTGTTTCAGAAACAACAGTTCGTGGGAGATTTGTCGAAAACAAACTGGTAGCTAGGACACCAGCTCGAAAGCCAAAACTTACTCCGGCTATGATAAAGAAACGTTTCGAATGGACACAAAAATACAAAAACTGGACAGTGGAAGACTGGAAAAAGGTATATTTGTTTGCTTGAATATCAATATTAAAAACTAAAAAAACATGAGCATTTCTAAAAATTTTGTTGATTTCAGGTCTGCTTCTCGGACGAATCCGTTTTTCAAGTTTTGGCAGAAAAAACGAAGTTTGTTCGGAGACGTCCCAACGAGAAATACAAGCCCGACTGCATTGTGCCCACCGTCACTCATGGTCTGGTCTGTGGTATCCGGCAAAGCTACAGGCCGTCTCTACCCCGTTTCCTGGAGAAGAGGAACCCATATTTATGCACGATTGTGCTGCCTTGCCAAAAGGCTAAGAGTATTTTAAATTATTTAAAACAAATAAATTAAAGTTCATGACTAGCCAGGCAACTCGCTTGATATGAACGCTATTGAGAATGGGTGGGAACTACTGAAAAGGGAGATTGCAAAAAAAAACATTACCAATAAAAGAGAGTTACTTGAAACGCTCATATATGAGTGGAATCATAATCCTCACCTCCAGGAAACTATTCAAGCCTGTATCGAGAGCGTGCCTCGTCGTGTTCAAGCTCTTTTAGCAGCCAAAGGCGGACATACAAAATATTAAATTTATCCCTACGTTGTAAAAATTATACTTTTTTAATAAATAAAGGTTTTTTTGTTAACTTTTTTATTACAGTTTAATTACCTAAGAATTAATATTCACAAAAAAGAACAAAACAGTAATTTTTTTCAAATATATTCATAATCATGAGAGAAACAACTTCATATAGTAAATTTTTCCTTGCTTGGCCTAATAATTTGGACAGGTACTGTATATTGCTGCAACGGTTTCCGAGAAAGAATGGCTATGCTGTCTTTATGGTAAAGCTAGCATAGCCATAGCTATATCTCGGCAATAAAAAGGGATACAGGGCCTATCTTGGCGGCATATTTTATTGCTCATTAATTGCATTTGTACATTGACCAATCACCAAAAACTACCGCATCATTTTTCTTGGGC
This sequence comes from Diabrotica undecimpunctata, assembly GCF_040954645.1. Classification (NCBI taxonomy): domain Eukaryota; kingdom Metazoa; phylum Arthropoda; class Insecta; order Coleoptera; family Chrysomelidae; genus Diabrotica; species Diabrotica undecimpunctata. The sequence continues at coordinate 160,340,977 of NC_092805.1, forward strand.
ATAGGTCGTATGTACATTTAAAAAAACGCAGATTTGAAGGACCTATTTTTTGAAAAAACTGGGAACTGAAACAGTTCACGTGTTAATGTACATATTGTGTTAAGAGCAATGACGTACACACCCCCGGTCCCTTCCAAATCGGCCCCGACACTATTCATCCGAAAACTAGAGTGGCACGAGTAGATTCGGTAAGAGCCCTTCCTTGCCACCCCTCGGCTCATCCGCCAGGTCGTCTCTCGATCTCGCGTCTCCCGAACGTCAAGTTTCCTTATCCCATGATTGCATTTCGAGAAGGAAACTATTTAATTTGCGCTATTCAGAAGAATAGGGTGTTTAAAAAGCCCCTCTATTCTCTGTCACTAAAATTCGAATTCGCTGGTGTGTATCCTGACCGCAGTATCCCACAGCACAGTGGCGGATTGTGAGATAAACCATCAGCGAGATGTCAATATGCTTGCAAAGCTTAGGATGACGGACGATCTGAAAAGTGGAAAAGCTGAAAGGAACATTTTTTTGGGAGTATCGAAGTACCATTTTTTGTTTTTATATATTTTTTTTTGTATTTCTGTTTTATTCTTGCAAACCAAAATGCCTTACCAAAAAAATAGTTAAACTGATTTTATTTCCGATAAATTAAATTAATGCGCCCGTCTTTGGCAGAAGCAAACTTATTTATAATTGTGTCGTAAAATTGTTCATTGTTAGACAAACTAGAAAGAAAATCCTTCTCAATTGAAAGTAAAGACAAAACTGTCAGTCGATTTTGCGACATAGCGTTTCTAAAATAGTTTTTAATTCTTTTTAAACAAGAAAAATTACGTTCAACGGAAACTGAAGTTGCGGGTATAGTAGCAATTAAAACAAATAATTTGTACGCTTCAGAAAATATTTTAATTCATTCATTCTGGTTAAAATATTTCAAAATTTTAATAACATTTAAAGTATCAAATTGTTCATCTTCGTAAATGAGACGTAAATGAAACTTTTTGAAACATTTTCACATTGTGAAGAATTTGCAAGGCTAAAAAAATTTAAATCATTTAAATCTCTAAAACGAACTTCTTTCTCTCTTTCATTCTTTTAGGTGGGTTTGAGTTAAACTCTGATACCCTTGTTTCAGCCACAGAAAATAAATTATTAAAAGCCTGATCGTTACGAAGTTGTCTTATTCTTCTCATAGCAATATTTATTTCTTTTTGACACCAATTTATATATAAACATTTTAGTTGTAAAATTTTGTACAAAATACAAAAGTTTTGTACAAGCAAACTCAAAATTTTTAAAACTTTGTAAATATTCTCGAGTACCATTTATAGATTCGGCTCCCGAATTTCGTCTTCGATAATTTGATTGAAAACTGAAATTAACTCATTCCGTTTTGAATTAATAACGCTTACAATTTTCAACTTTGGAAGTCCATCTAGTTTTACAATCCGTTGGGATACTTCAATTTACAAATGAATTCAGAATGAATGTTCTTTTCACCGAATGATTAAAAAAAAACAGGGATTGATGTAACTGTTGCAAAAAATATCCTACAATTTCTAATACATTTTGAGCCGTCTTGCAAAACTAAATTTAATCTATGAGCGCAACAATGTGTAAAAAAAGCATTTGGAGCATCTATTTTAATTTTTTATTGCAATCCATTTAAAGAGCCGTCCATTACACTTGCACCATCATAACATTGGACAATCAACTTATTTTTGTGATGATATGGCTCAAAAACGTTTGTAATTAAACTATATAGAGCGTCTGCAGATCTATTCTCGCTAATATCAAAAAACCATAAAAATCTTTCTGTTACCTGACCAATTTTGTTAACAAACTGGATTGTTAAAGTACACTGTGATTTTTCGGTAATATCAATAGTATCGTCCACTAGTATAGAAAAAAATTGAGATTAATTAATTTCTCTTGAAATTTAATTTTTAATGTAATTAGCAAGACAATCTATTAAATCGTTTTGAATTGTTTTTGACGAACACATGAACACCCTTCTATTTTTTAAATACGATCTCAGATTTTCTAAATTAAAAATGTCTTTAAAATTACCCATATTCAAACAATTATGGCCTTCATTCCGACCACGAAATGCAAGTTCTTGTTTTGCTAAAATAATCGTAACATCAATTAAATATGATAATAAAATTCTATTTTTTTTTAACTTCTTCATTATATAATTTATTGGATAAAGTAATATGTCCAGCTAAAGCACTGTCAATAGTTTGAGTATTTTTTCTAATCTTTTTAAACGTAAGCAATTGTTTAAATGTTCTTTCGAAGATTCATGTTTTTTGACACTAGCTGATAAATTTTTCAAATCTGAATATCCCTGACTCACCCAAACATTTTGCTTAAAATTTGAAAGCAGTAGACAAGGCCAACAAAAAAGTGATTTTCTAAAATAACTACTGCATAACCATTTATGGTTTTCATACCATATTGTTTGAAATGATCTCAAAAATGGTTGATGTGAAGTTATAGTTATGATTACAACGAAACTTTCTGAAACTCATCAAAGGCTGCTGATCGGGTCTCCTAAGTAGATAAAAATATTCACAATTCACAGTTTGTAGATGTGTTGCTTGTGCCTAAGCATAAGACAGAGAGACTTATATATGTCTTATTCCATTTTCAGGCAAAAATTTGAAGTGCCTTTTACTACTATGAGGAGTGTAAAATAGAAGAGAATATAAAAAATAGCTTTTTTTATTTTAAATAGGTATTAAGTCAAAATTTATAAATCACAATTTTGAATTAAGTAATTTATATCAATAAATAATTTATTATTGTACATTTGAACAGTTGAACAGGGTAGGCGGCACTTACCTTGCCTACCCCGATGGGCTGCCCCTGTAAGCATGTAGTAATTTTTCAGTCAGTGATTATTATTCCTATCTTAAAATATGTTGAATTAAAAGTAACCTTTTTATCTGTATAGTTTTACCATGTTTCCTTCTCTCCTTATATTCAATATATTATAATTATATATTGTTTAATACCCTTCTTCTGTTTCTTTGGTCCTTTTGTTTTTATATATTTGATTTTTATCCCTCAAGTTTCTTTATGGTTGTTTTTGGACACATATGACCTGTGTTCTATGTAAACTCATTCTGCTAATGTGTTCAGTAGTTTGCCTGTTCAATACACATTTATCTGAGAGACTGCATAGAATATCCTCTAATAAAAATATTTTTCTAATTATCATGTCTATATAGTATGTATGTCTATATAATAAAAGAATAGAAATCAAAGACAATAGAGAGGGGCACAAAATAATTCAAAAGAATTATTATCTCAACATCATAAAAGAATATGAAAATAAAATTAATATGATGATTTATCATAATAAAAAATAATTTAAAAAAATTAAATTGAATGATATCTGAAAAGGACAAAAAACTAATTTATGACAATTAAAAGAGATGACAATGATATGCATTAATAATTTATTCTTCAATCTTCATTAAAGCTGGTGGTACTGTAAAACAGTTCAGTAGGCTTACTAGTAACTCACTGTATATTTCAGATATTTGGTTATTTTTGAATGCAAGGGATCAGTGCATATTTTTGAAAGTCAGAGATAGCTAATAAATTCTGTTTGTTTATTTCTGCCTGACATAATGACAGTTTTTTGATAGAATAAGTTTACTATTTCATGTTAAACTTTTTTGTGTATTGTTTAATGTACAATTTTATTCCTACAATATATTACCTGTGTCATTCGTTCTCTGAATAATTGCTCTCTAAGATGGCAAAATTGTTTTTCTAAATCTTGAACATGTTGCAATAAAGCATTTCGTCTTGTTTCACATTCCCCTTCATCCATTTCAGAGCTATCATCGGAATCCGGTTCATCTTCAGTTGAATCGTGAGCAACATCATTTTCACGACTTGAATTAGAATGTTGAGACTCATTTCCTGAGACCTCATTATCACTAAGATCGTTAACACCAGAATTAGATGTGGATAACTTTATTGGGGGCATTTTGTAAGATTCAATATTGTACACTGGCTTAAAGATCTCACTTACGTAATAGTTAATTCACATATTTCCTTAACTAAGGAAATACTTTCCTCTTAAACTATTTTATTCCATTGATTACAAACTTTAAAGCCTCCAAACAAATAAAATAGGTTAGATTTATGACATTTCAATCGCTTTACTTTATGGCCTCATGAAAGTTGAAAATTCAGCTAGTCAAATATTAGATAATTAAAGGATTATCATAAATTAGAAATTGTATAAAAATATACAGAACTAAATACATGCGTTATTTGAGCAATATCACAATACGATCACTGTAATATTCAAATTATTTATCATTTTAATCAGTGCATTAATTTAACAATATGATCTGTGTTTTGACAGTAGTGACCTTGATTTTTAAGTAAATAGGGTGGAAAATGTTTAACTATAATAAAATTGTAATTATCATAAATACAAAAATTGAGAAATGGGTCGGACCAAAGGTTAAACGTATTCCAAGATAAACATATTTGGTACTGATATAACCCAAAGGATATTATGTAAATTATTTTACAAAATCACTCAAAACTCCTTCATCGACGTTAAAAAACATACTATTTTTTAAAATATGGCAGTGGAAATTCAAAACCTTGTAAGAAATGCAGATGCATTTTGTTTTGATGTAGATTCTACAGTTATACAAGAAGAAGGAATAGACGAATTAGCAAAATTTTGCAATAAGGGTGAAGAGGTATCCAACTTGTAAGTTTATTTTGTAACTCATTTAAGATGTGTTAAATTTAATTACATTTTTAGATCAAATCTCTTTTGGAGTATCTTTCACGTAACTGGAAAGTATTTGGAATATTATTATTCAAATAAGGAGAGCAGGATAAATGTTCACAAATGTGTATAGAACAAGAATATTCCTCATTTTTGTATTTAGTTAACATACCTATCTATTATGGGTATAATCCTCTCTAAAAACATTAAATTACCGATAATAGAACTAAACCTGGATGGCAATATATTAAATCATACTCTGCTCTGTCTCTCATCTAATTGCTTAACAGTTATGTAAAGTAAAGGAATATAAATTAATACCCCTTTATATTTTTTTTAACAAAAAATTATTAATTTATTGCTAGAGTAATTATTCTTCAGATGTAAAATGTTTTAAATTTTTTAGGACTGCCAAAGCTATGGGTGGTGCAATGACTTTCCAAGAATCCTTAAAGTTACGTTTGGACATAATAAAACCAAGTATATATCAGATTAGAGAATTTCTAAATTTGAAACCACCCAGATTGTCTCCTGGAATCAGGTATAGTAGAACATTTTTTATTAAAAACTTAATAACTATTATAACTAATTGTTTTTTCCCATGTTTGTGAGATTATTTGTCAATTGAATTTAAAAATTGAGTTTCAGAATATCACAGAATTTTTTTAATAATATTTCCAGACTGAGTTTAAAATCAATATTTTAATCATTTTGTGTCTAAAAATGTCAGAATTTTTTTATTTGTCTCCACCTTTGACAGTAGAATTGTACAATGTTTAATTTTTTATTGTATTGTAAATAGAATAGAAATAGATGAGTCTTGACTCTGCACATACCAGCTTTTCAGAACCTGATCTCTATCTACAGTATAAATTGCTGGCAATCAAGTTTTCTAAACACATACGAAAGGTATCACAGAGTTTCTTCAGGAATGTATGAAATTGATTCTCAGGCACAGATGTACACTGACTTTAGGTAGCGATATCTTACCACTGCTTCAGTATCCTTTGCCAAGCAGTTTTTATATGGTGAAAGTGTGGCAATGTCCAGTGACCACAGGTAGCATTTGGTGGTAGCACTATATTATGTTTTTCTTACAAAATCATAGTACCCCGATATTAATTTGAGAGCTAAGGTTGTTCCTAATGGTATTCACTGTTTCCTAATGCTTTAGGATAGATAAATGTGGTCCAAGTGCACACAAGGGATATGGGTCAGGATGGTTGGTCAGCTGTGACTCCAAACAACAGGAAAAATGCATGAAATATTACTTATGATACCTAATGGGATAGCTTTGGGACATTAACATATTTACACCACTCTGGCTGAACTTACTATTTACAATTATGAGGTAAATGTTGTCTTTGTACTATGCACAGTTTTTTACTGACAATATGAAAGTATCCAGACTCCTGACTAGCAACAAAGCTTCAACATGTGGTGTATATTGCTAGTAAACTGTATTCACATGATTGTTGAGTAAACTTTCTAAACAGTGCCAAAGTATATAGCATAAATAGTAAATAGTAGCAGGGCAGTTGTGCATGTGAATGAATTCAAAAGAATAGCAGTGGTATGAAATTTATAAGCTTAAAATTAGGTGACATCTCCAAAGTGACCTAGTCTGCAGTGTTATGTTTCTATCCACTTTCATAATATCTTTCAAGGATTAAATATTTACATAAAACTAGTAGATACAAGATCATTTGTTTTTAGGAAATTAGTGGACCTCCTGCACAAAAGAAATATTCCTGTATTTTTGATTTCTGGTGGTTTCAAATGTATAATAGCACCTATTGCCAATCAGCTGCAAATTCCCCTTGATCATGTTTTTGCAAATAGACTGAAATTTTATTTTGCAGGTAAATATGTCATCTCATTATGTTATTCATAAAATTATTTTAATCTTAGTCCTAGAATGTATAAATTTGGTTTACAGTATTGTATATTTTAATATATAAACAGAACATGTGCCTGTACAGTAGAATGCATAGTTTGGCAGTGAATTTAAATCCAACAACTGTTATTGAGGTATTTGAAAACTCTTTACGCAGATGTATGAAGATGTGAATACAATGAATCTCTTCATTTAGAATTTATGGATGACAATAAGGCATTCTATTCCATAGAACTCTGGGCCATATTAGAAGAAATGAATAACACAAGGATTAATTCCAGATATAGAATACTCCTAAAATAAATATATGACAATGAAACTATGCAAATAAATGTAGCAGATGGTCTAACAACAAGCAAAATAAGAACAGAAAGAGGAGTTAGACAGGGAGACACTATCTCAACAAAATTATTTACTCTTGCATTAGAAGATTTGTTTAAGAAGCTAAATTAAGAACAATGGAATTAAAATTGATGGTAGATTTTTAAATTATTTAAAATTTGCCGATAACATAGTATCTACTCATAAGCAACAATACAGAGGAATTATTCTACATGCTAAAGGAGCTTAAAAAGAATCTGCGAAAATCGGTTTAAAAATTAATTAAAATAAAACAAAAGTGGTCTCAAATTCAAATATCACAATAGACTTAGATTTAAGTGGGATCGAAAATGTCGAAGAGTATATTATATACCTTGGTCACAAACTAAGCAAACAGAATCAAACAGCAGAGATAACTAGAAGAATCTGAATGACTTGGGCACAGTAGGAAGACTCAGTGTTGTGTTGAAAAACAAAAAGATACCAATAAATTTAAAGAAAGGGGTATTCAACAGTTGTATTCTACCAGTTACGACCTATGGAATGGAGACTGTGATACTTACAGAGTTATCAGCCAATAGACTAAGAACAACCCAGAGGCCCATTGAACAAGCTATGTTACTAGTTTCTCTGAGAGGAGATATATGAAATGAGGATGTGATAAGTAGGATGAAGGTGGAAGATGTAACTGCAAGAATTGCACAAATGAAATGAAGCTGGTTAGGACACAACAACAAAAGATGGTTGAGAAACATTGTACATTGGAGACCACGAGAGCTCAGTCGTAGTAGAGGAAGACCACAAAAAACAAAAGTGATAAACTGGCACCAAATAGCACAAAACAAAGTAGAGTGGGGAACTCATGGGGGAGGCCGTTGTCCAAGAGTGGATGCAAACAGAAGACGTATGTTAAATAATAAAATACTTTGACTATTAAATCGTGTTTCCTTCCATGAAGATTTATTGAAAAATTCTTAACCTATTACAAAAACTTTATACTGACATTTAGGAAAACTAGACATCAATACATCCTCATACATTCGTTACTACTGTATTAGAGCAGATATCTCACATTGGAATATGGACATTTTATTTTTGCCAAATTAATTTTTAATTCGCATGTATAGAATTTTTTACAGACCGTTCCGAACGTTGGCGATCATTCTGGCTATGATGACTTTGTTGGTTGCTATACGGAATAGCTGTATTGAGGTCTTTCTATACCATGCTCTCAGGTTAGCAAGCCAGGATATTCTTCTTCGTCCTGGGGCCCTTTTTTCTTCAGTTTTACCTTGCAAAATGCATTGGAGTAGCTCGTATCTGCCTTGATTTCTCATTATATGTCCCAACTACTACAGCTTACGGCCTTCACGATGTTGACCAAATCCGGGGTTGTGTTCATCCTCCGCAGTACTTCTTCATTGGTGACTTTGTCTATCCATGGTATCTTCGGGATCCTTCTGTATAACCATAGCTCAAAAGCCTGAAGTTTTGATAGAGTTTCCGCCTTCAATGTCCACGTTTCTACTCCGTACAGAAGCACTAAGTACACGTAACATTCAAGGAGCCTTATTTTTGTTTCTAGGGTGAGGTCATGGCTCTTGAACACATAGCTCATAATCAAGAATGCACTTTTTGCCTTTCCGATGCGACATTTAATCTCTTGGGTTTTGTCCCTCGACTCATTGTTTATAGTTCCCAAGTGGTTGTACTGTGAGACACGTTCAATTCTCATTTGGTTCACATACAGATTTGCTCCAGTTATGTTTTCCATGCTGATGATCGTTAGCTTGGTTTTGCTGGTGTTTATATCCATTCCTATGTTCTACTTGTTTCCGTTATTTTGTTCATTAAGTTTTGCAGCCCTTCTATGGTATTGGAAAACACTATTGTATCATCTACATACCGCAGGTTATTGAGCTCGACTCCTTTTATTGAGATGCCTTCATCAATATCTTTTAGGGCCTCTTCAAAAATGTGCTCTGAGTACAGACTGAATATCAGTGGTGAAATTATGCACCCCTGTCTCACTCCCCTGATCCCCTGATTTTGAACTGATCTGTATATTACATTACATACACCGTGTATGTATGAACTATAGGAACTATTTAGAACACATTCCGAGATTTTATCTCCTCTCTTCAGAGTTATCGGTCATTGTAATGACCTTTTACCTATTGATCCTAAATTTATTACAGTTGTTCCTTGAACCAGGAAGAACGGATGTACCGATTTTAAAGAGTTGTCGCACATAGGAATTTTGTTTCAAGAGTTATCACACCTAGAAATAAAAGATATTAACATGATTTCAATGAGGATCTATCGGGTCTTTAATAAACAAGCTGGCTAAACTTCGTACAATATTGTACATTCCCAAGATGCAAACTAAGCTTTCATTAACTGTAAGGATTACAACTAAAATTGATCAAATTCATACAATGCGGACAATTAATTTAAGGAAAAACACAGCCAAACGATTCATAATTGAATCAGTAATGATTTACTATTAAATCATTAGATTGTCATTACTAATTGTAATTTTCAATATTTCTAGAAACTAGAAATTATCAGGAATTTACCAATAAGTATCTTTTTGATAGACCTACTTAAGGACAGATATGGAAAAATAATTTACTATTTGATGTTTCGATTTCCACTTCGGAACTCAAAATACAAAACATTAATAAATTAAACAAGTTTTGGTTTTGTTGCTTAGTAAAAAATTCTTCTAATAATTTAATTTTATCTGACTCATCTATATTGACAATTCAGACATATATTATACATTTTAAAGTAGACGACTTAAAATGATATTGCCCATACTGCTGAGTTGCGTTCCTGGGACGACTTTATTGTAAGATAGTTCATTCGATTACATGGAATCAACTTTAACTTAAGAATATCTGTCAGAAAAATCGTAGCATGAGATTTGTCTTTAAAAAGACAACCACATACAATGATAACAGTAAAATTCTACTGTTAGTAATGCCATAGTAAATTATGAGAAAAAAAATCTCATGGTACTATCAATCTCAATATTAACACCAAACTCTGATTTTATATGTATGTTATTTAAAAACATAAATGATGTATCCTCGATATGTTATTGACTTACTTATAGTGGTATTTTCTTTCTATTAATTTCCTCTTTTATTTATATTATTTTGGAAAAATTATCACAGAACTTAAAAGTCAAACTAAAAGATGGACTGAATACATACATCCATTATTTACACGCAACAGAAAAACATTCCACAGATAAAAAGTAACCTGAACCAGATATATTAAAGGAAGAAATAGAAAACGCAATAAAACATGTTAAAAAAGGATAAACAGACAGACGAAATCACTACAAATCTAAATATTGTATTTATATGAGATTAAGCCACAATTGATGGTAATAAAAATCGATGGTTTTGATTTCCAATCCGGAAATCATTGTTACAGCCTTTGTAACATATCGACAAAACATATTTCTTTGATATACCTACATATTACAGCTCTGTACCTATTTTTCCTTTCATTGTATGTACTTAACTCGCAGAAAAAGTTGAGTTTTGGTTAAATGTCTTCTATAAATTTTTTATTTCATAAATTATTCAAATTTATTACTTCAAGACCCCTTTTTGTAGCCGATCTTAAAACATTTTTTATCGCTTTAAATACCTAACTGTAAGCCATAAATTACACACACCACCTGTATTTTTTATCGTTTTATTTTTACTAAAATGTCGATTATAAAAAATCTTTTTTATCGTTTGAATATACAAACAAGAAGGCAATAAAAAATATTCATTAAAACCGTGGAAAAGATCATTGCAACAATTCCCTAGGAATTGCCGGGAAAGACACATTCATCAGTCGCCAGTTGGGGTGTCCACACTTCGCACTCTATACGTAATTATTTGGAACTCTTAAATCCAATAGATAGATAAATTCTAAGAGGCTGCAGACAACAATCCATCCCTGGAGTTACACATGGAACATAAGCTCTTATGCTGAATACAAAAGCTTCTTTGAAAAAGATCCTTTTAGTGAAAAGGCCATCGAATACTGCTCAACATTGCTTCGGGTGCTCAGCAAGGCAAGAAAGGAAAAACAGAAAGAGATTTTAGGGAGAATGGAATGGACCCACCAGAAAACTACCCACCATCCCAAGAGAGTCCGTCCGATAGTAGCTTCGACTAGAATAACTGGAGGACAATAAACCGTATTAGGACTGGCGTAGCTCCAGTAAAGACCAACAAAATATGGAGCATCTTCTGTTATGCCCAAGGTGTCCCTCAACGACCTATGGTTGGTCAGCGATGCAGCAATCGACGTGGCTCGTTACAGGACCGAGAACCTCAACTAGAATTAGATGGGGTTCCTAACTCGAGAAAGTAATAAAGAAGTTGCTTTTGTGTCTGGTCATGTCCTAGCTATGGAAGTCTCTAACTTTTGATAAATCATATGTTCACATTCATCGTGATAACTAAAAAACTAATGAAAAAGAATGCTTAAATCACCGAACAATTTCGATAATAAAATATTTCTTAAGATCATTGATAACCGCATTTACAAGTTGTAACGTGATATTAGCAATACTCAGATGGGATCCAGAAAAGAGTCCGGCACTAGTGAGGCTGTTTGTCCTAAATGTGCTCTCACAGGTAGGATGTTAATCAAAATATTCATGCCTGTTTCGACTGAATTTGTATTGGAATTATAAATATCTCTCTGTAGTTCCAACCCTTCTTATGGAGTATTGGGCGCTTATGCGTTTCTTGGCCAAAAGTGTAAGATTGCTGATTGGCTGGGTCAGCGCATGAATTATGAATATAAGAAAAGAAAAATGTTTTTAAATTTTTAACGCATTAACGATTTCATCGAGGTAATTATAGTCTTAATGACCTTTTCTTTTTTTATAGGTGAGTTTGCCGGATTTGACGAAAATGAGCCAACATCCAGAAGTGGCGGTAAAGCTGTGGTCATAAATCATCTAAAATCTGTTTATAACTTTAAGAACGTCGTATTGGTTGGAGATGGCGCCACTGATCTTGAAGCATCTCCACCTGCAGAAGCCTTCATAGGTAAATTAATTTACTATTTAAGTATTTAATTAGCAAGTTTGGTTTTTATTTTATTGTCACTAATTTTAAATACGGCTCTTTGCTAACCTCACAGAAAGGAAATTTACTTTCTGTAAAATATGCCATCAAAAATTTTTCTTTTCCACAAAACGCGTAAGAGTATATAGTGATGATAAAAGAACATATTAACATTTTTCCTCTGAAACACGGGTAGATCAGTTAAATTGGAACTGGTTTCTGGTATGTGATATGGTGATCAAAACCGGCTCGTGCGACTTATCAAACCCCCACAACAAAGAGTCTAACGGGATCAAACCATACGATCTTATTTTCTTTTGATTTGGTATAACTAAATTCCAATTTTCGTTTTTAAATATTGTTGTCATTAATATGTGGTGTAATTTTAGGATATGGAGGTAACGTTATTCGACAAGCAGTAAAATCAAAAGCTAAATGGTTCATTACTGATTTTAATGAAATTATTGATGTACTAAACCAATGATATTACATCTGTAAAATATTATTTTAATATATATAGTGTTTATATTTACAAATAAAAAATTGTTTTTTTATATGAAAGTCTTTTCTTCTTAAGTTAGGATGACACACACTGGAGCAGAATCGACAATGTATATACAATGAGCAAGAACATTTAAATTTCAGCTGAAATTATTGTAATTTTTACCTGTATACGGCTAAATACCAACGCAAATAATAGGCACTGGACTGACAATAGTTGTTTGGAAACAGACTTATATTTGTTGCGGTTTTCTTGTGCGGCAGATCTATTTACCTATGTTTTTGAGATATTTATTTAATACATGGTATAACCCCATTTGAAGTTTAAATTACACTATACAATATCACAGTTAGGATTCAAAACTTGAAATTACTTATAATATAAAATCAATATTTTAAAAGTTTAAAAAATGAGACTAAAAATCTTACATAATAAAAGAACAAACGAAATATAAAAAGAACAAAATTCAACAATACCAATATACATTACATACATCACAAAGCAAGAGATCTTTTTAACTGAGTTAAAGTTATATTGAAAATATCAAAATTGAGAACATTTAATAGCCCCATCTATATCCAATGGGCTGTGAATACCATAGGTTGTTCTGAGGAAAGGAATATTGAAAACATTGTGGTAATAGAGCTTGATAGGAAACATTAAAGTTAATCTGGCTTAACAGGTTTGGACAATCAATAAATCCATGTATGATCTTACTTAATAGCTCCTGACATATCACAACAGTTCTTGAGTGAGAGTAAAGATAATTGTTGCTCAATACAAGAATAATTATAATTTTTTAATAATAGTGTTAGCATGGTAAGCACAATATCTCAAAAATTTATGCTGGACTCTTTCTATGGTATCAATATTGTTCTGAAACTAGGGTGACCAAATAACTGTACAATTTTCCAAAATAATTCAAACTAAGCAACAATACAATAATCTTGTTAAGTCAATGGAAAAATACTTGCAATTCCTAGTAACGAAACCAAGAAGTTTAGATGCCTTTATTGAGAGTTTATGAGGTCACAGAAGGTAAGCCTCTCATCAAAAATTACACCCAAATCCTGAATAGAAGAATCATAATTCAGGGGCTGATTATTAATAGTATATCTTGTTTCAATTCTATTGACTTTACGAGAAAAACTATAAAATAACTTTTTTTTTACATATAAGTGGAGTTTTGTAGTCTGTCTGTAATCTTGCAACAAGGCTTGATCTTTTAAGCTATCTATAACTTTCCAAAATTTCAAGTCATCTACCAACATTAGACATTTGCTATTTAGGAATCAGGAAGTGATGTCATTATCAAAGACATTAAAAAGAAGTGGAGAAGTGTGGCCTCCTTGAGGAACTTCAGAAGTTACTGAGATACCGTCAGACAGATGACAACCTATCTTTGACTTCTACCAGTTATCAGTGATAATTTTATTCCTTCTACTCTGTTAACCACATCCTGTTACAAGTGATTTGATCACTTTTTTATGCTTATTTGAGTGTTGCTTTAATTCACAACAAAAATCAGTTAGATGGTTTACCAAGTGTAATTAAATCTACTTCAACAAAAACTTATGAAAGAACAACAAACTGTAATATATTTTTGACAGAATAGATTCAACATTTCAGAACAGGAAACGACCTGAGTGGAAAGCTCTGTCTGCACCTATCCAGCAGGCCACATCCTAGTAAACCAGTGACATACGGAAAGGGTTGATGTATACCTTTTGTATAACAATCATCAGAAAAATTAACAAATGTCCCTATACAATTTTACACTTAAAATTATTGAGTACTTGTTATCACACAGTGATATCTACTTTTAATCTGGAAGGCTACAGTCATTAGTGCATAAATCCATCTAAATCATAATCTCACTGGAAACAAAATCTCTATTACACACCACCTAAACTCAGTCAATCAAGTATGTTCTCAGCCATTTAAGAAGTGGCCCATCAACACCCATTTTTTTTTGTTTAACTATTAAAACATGTTATCATATACAGAACATATCAGTTCAATTCAGATTTATTCCCGAGCCAGAACTCTAGCAACTTAAATATATTTGTTCTGAAACATTGTTTATTACTCACATCAGGGACATAAAAAAGCGTTTTTATGGAATAATGTTTATTAAACTAAAGTAAATAAAGGTCAATTGAATATAAAAACAATTTACAACTTTAGCTTGGTTCTACGCCAGTGACGTCTCTTGGCATTGTACCTGTAAAAAAAATAAAGATAAGTATAAGGATAATAATTCATTTGAATTTAAAATTATTTGGACATAGATTGGATAATACTCTGTAAGCTTATATATACTTATAATTTGAATTTATATGAAATTTTGTTATTTTTTTCTACTTTATTTTTTTATGTTTTAAAACAGTTTACTGATTGTTTACAAAAAAGTTTTTGGTCAAAGTTTATTGAAAGTAATAAAAATAAACAATTTTACTTTGATATGCTTTTTTTGAAACCAAAGAACTTGCAAATATAAAGCATGCTTTGGATCACATGTAAGAGATTGTTCGATTCCTACACCAGTATGCTGTGAAGCTCTAAAATTTCTGACGTCTGACAAATTGCTTGTATTTTAAACCTAATTCAAAATACCCAGTAACGGAGTATTATCATGCATAAATGTTATGTCATTCACAAGAATAACAGCCCAACATGCTCTATGCATGTCAGTCAATGTCCCATTCTAAATAAAGACTAACTCTGTGTGAGTATCAAAAGATATGACTACCCATGCCATAACTGATCCTCCATCAAATAGAAGATCTACAGCAAACAAAATAATCTAACAAGCTTTGATGAACTTCAACAGTTGATACAAAAACTGTCTTAATAATGAATGAATTTATGAAGACAGTTAATTAATCAATAGAACTGTTTAAAAACGCCAGAAAAACTTGTGGACAGAGATAACATACAAGACAAGAATACTTCCCAAATGGTGTGGAAGCAGATCTACAGGTATTAGGAATAAGGCAATGGAGACTATTGGCCCTTAAGGTAAGCCAAAGCTCATCAAGAACTGTAGTTATAGAATCTGATGTTCATAGAAAAGTGATTATCCAGTAGCTTTAATACAAGACAATTCAGCAGCATGAAGTTGCCTCCTAAATGTCCACTTACTTGTTTACATTTCTCGCCCTTCTTGTTCTTGCAAATGATATCCAAAGGAAACTGACATGACAGTTTTGAGTTTCCCACAGCACTACTCTACTCAAAGCCATACACTAACCATGACAATACATCATTTGAAATAGACATAATATGACACCACAGAAACAAAAACTATGCTGATAATTGTTGAATCCTACATGTGTGAAACAACAACTGGGCACAATTACTGGATTTTGTAAATTTACATGAATGCTAAGCTTAACTATAGCTATTCATTTTATGCAATTTGCAAATTTAGAATACCTTAATACATAATGGATTTCTTCTCAAAAAATAAGTTTATAAATCAAAGAATACATAGTATTACCCCGTTCAAAGTTTTAATATATCAGAATTGATTTAATATATATTGATTATTATAGTATTATTTACCTGATAGTATTTCCTGTCCTCATACGGACCCATTGGGGAATAGGTCTGTTTTGTTTAAGTTTTTTGGCAAGCTTTCGCTTGATGATAAAAGTTTTGTGAGCAGACTGAAACAAAATATATTATTTTAGAATGAAAGGATAAACATTCCAAATACTTAAATAAGGAAAATAAATATTAAAGCATTAAAGATGTTCTAATATTTTTCAGAATTTGCAATAAAAATTTACTTACCATCTCTGCTTCTTGAATGAACTTCCAAAAGAGAAACTTCAACTGTCAAAAGTTCAACACAAGTCAAAAAACTAAATAGACAGTATGTTCAGAATTACATTAACTTTTCCGTAAAAAATTAATTATTTACAATTAAATTATATTACAAATATGTGCAGATTGCATGTACGTCACTTTACTAATTGATAACCAAATTTGTTTAAAGGCTTAAAATTTTATTTGATTATAAAAGATTTTTCAGTTCGGTTTATTTAAGTATAAATATTAAGTTAATTGAAAACAGACATTTAAAAGAATTGTTAATATGTAAAAAGTAATGGGTATAACTCAGTATATTAACATAAATTTAAAAATTGAATCCAATCTAATGCACAAATGACATTTTAAAAGTCAACAACCCATTTTATACACGGAACATGCAACTCATTATCTGAATAAGAATGGCGTCTGTATACAGTGTTAGTGCGTTGTTGTCAATTTTAATTTCAATATTTGGATTACAAAGCAATCTTTAAAGTTTTCATCTAAATAATTGGATTATTGAGTATCTGCACTCTTAAGATTTTGATAAATTACGTTTTAGAAAGTAAGAGACTTTTTGATTAAGGGTTACACACTTCGCATTTTCTGGGAAAATTATGACCTTGAAACGTCGTGTCAACATAATATAAGTTACAGTGGCGGCTCGTTTAAAAACTCAAATATAAGTTCTAGGAAAAGAATATTTTGTTTATAACATTTTAAGAATGGAAAGCAAGTCTAACAGAGAAACATTGGAGAACATTGTTATTGGTGGAGATGGAACAACACCCCAATATATGATTCAAAGGGTTCCAGAAAATGCCCAACTTTTAAGTCAAGAGCTTTTACAACAACAACATGGACTAGTTGTAGATTTAGGTGGAAACGACTTTATACCAGTTAGTTATGCTTCTGAAGATTTACTTACACAAGATCTTACAGAAGAAGATAGAAACTTAGCTGCTGCTTTAGTAGCTGTACAACTTAGCCAACAACAAAAACAACAACAGTTGCAAGATACTCCTTTACCTTCATTAGTTGCTACCTCCAACTTAGGTATAGGTAATTTCCTTTGTACTATACTTAAATAATCAGTATAATTATACTTAAGTAATTATATATTACTTTTTAATATAGGAATATTCCATATAGGTGCATTTTATTCTTTTGTTGTCTTTATGGGGATGAATTTTGTTTTATTGTTCCTTGTAAGTTATTCATTTTTTATGTTCATGTTATTTTATTATATACAGTGGTCTTCCATTCATATTCTTTGGGATTTACTCCTTACTCATCTTTAATTTGAGTACTTTTTAGTTTTTCTAATGTTCTGTATTATGCAAAGCATTCGCAGTTACTTATTTTAAGTACTACTTATATAATACATAAATACCTCATATTATCACATGCAATACAGCCTGAAGAATTAAAAAGAAATGAAGTTGTACCAAAAGCAATAATAGCAATGACTATGTAATTAACAAAGTTTAGTCTTTTCTCTTTTAACTGCTGTAATAATTTTATAATACTAACTTTTGACAATAAATATTTCAAATTAATGCTTTGGAAATTAAATTTTCATATTCCATACTTGTCACATTTGACTTCTATAAATAAATACTTCTATGACAATATAAAATATTGTATAGCCAAAAAAACTGTATTTTTCAATGTTACCACATATTTTGTGTAAATTAGTTCACAAAGTTGAATGACTTTAGCTAATCATCTTATTGCATGTCCCTATGCTTATTGTTACTACACATGTCTTCTATCACAATGTGCAGATGGTTAGACTTATTTCCATAGTCTGTGGATCATGCTAGTGCAATTTTTATCCATATGAAAAAACTAATCCAGCACTTTTCCCCTTTACTGGGTAACTTTTTATTTTTTTATCCATTTACTGCATGCCATGGGCTCATAATTGGTTATCAATCTTAATGTTGTGGTTTACATGCTACTGGATATTTAGTTCCTAGCCTTAATGGATTGTGTGTTTATAAATACCATAAATGTCATTGTAATTTTATTTTTCTCATGTTAGGTTAAGCTTTTTTTGTTTTAAAACTGTGTAGTTCTTGTGACCTATTTTCACAAAAGAGAGTTTTTGTAAGTGGGCTCCACTTCATTGTTTTTTTCTCTATAGCACTTTCCATGGATATTGGATAGGATTACTGTTATGTTAAGGATGCCTTGTAAGTGGAATATGCAGGCTGAAGCAGAAGACCCTTAGGCCTTAGATAAACCAAATGTACTGTGGTTATTTAGTTTATCAACATAACACTTAGGGAATTGTTATAGGTTGAAATTTTTGAAAAAATATTGTTTTAATTCCTCCCACTTTAATTGTAACTGCCAATAATTTATGTTATGGGAACTTAATGTTCACTGATAACTAGAAGTTGTGCCTGGTAGGTCTCCACCTTCAGGAGCATTAAGGTATTTTGTGACTTCCATTTTAGAAAAACTATAGTAATTCCATGACTTGCGATTGCATGTTTAAGAGAGAATGAGGCTAATCTTTTTGTTATACCTAGAAATATCTACTTAAAAATAGAGCGTTTTATCATTAGATCATTTTACATCTTGGCCAAGATGTTACTATTATTCCACTGTAGTTTCCGAATTGTTTGGAACATTTTCATGCCTAATATGGTTTCCCATTTCCCAATTAGATCCACAAGAGATTTTGTTCTTTAAAATGCAGACAATCTATCTCAGAGCAGACTAGTGCGTAACGGTCATTAGGTCTTCCTCAAACCTATGATAATGACACTGTAATCTTAGATTAAATGGAGACTCTTCTGTAAAGAAAATCCTTTCTTGTTTGTGAATTGTCCAATCAAGATGTTCTCTTGCAAATTCTAATTAGATACACCTAGTTAAATCAGGACTTCTCGTATTATAAGAACCACTTTCCCTATATAAGAACAGCCTTAGTTGTTCCTAATATACCTTTACTTTTATTATTATATATACTTTTTTCTTATTAGTTAATATATTTGTATCTAATTACCTTTTTTTCTACAGGAACAAAGATATTGGATGAATCTCAGTTGATTATTAGCAGTGAAAAGGGTGGAGGTACAAGTTTCTTGAGGATTGTAAATTCTGATAATATTTACGTGGAGCAGCAGCCACTCAATAAACTAGTTGATACTGTTCGATTTACAACTGTAAATAACCAATCGTTCACTGAAGACGAGCCAATTGACAAGAGTATTATAAAAAAAGATGATGATAAGGGAGATTCTGATAGGGAATCTTTAAAGTAAATATAATTGTTTTTATTATTTATAATCTAGGTCATACATGGAACTGAGGAAAAATTCAATGAGCTAGAATAAATTTCGGAGTAATGTCCAAAAATGTTTCCTTTTAAACATTAAAATACTACTATGAAAATTTTTTGACATTTGTGAAGTCAATTACTTCTAAAAAATTAAATGTAACACCTATGTTGTGTTAATAGGTCAATTTTTTAACATTACATAAAAAACTATATTAAAATGAATTTTGTAAAAAGTTTAAGTAGATATTTAAATCATTCATAACATTTAACAATGGTGTTAATTAATAGGTATTTTTTAATACAAAAGTGGAGATTATTTCCAATTTTTTTTTAAAAGAGGAAAGTCCACTCTTTAATTATTTAATATGCAAGTTGATGGACTCCATGTCCAAAATGAAGGTAATTAATTAAGTTGAAAAACATGTCTTTAGGAAAGACATACTTTTAAGGGGCTTAGAATTATAGTAAGGGTATATATAAATAAAAAAAAATTCAAAAAGCCAGTCATAAAAGGTCATATAATGTTGAAAGTAATAATGAAAATGAATAACAAAAATATAAACTAAACTGCAAATGTAACACAAAAATATCTACTACCTGAAATAAATGAAAATAGGCTAAAGTAAAAAAAGCATCTTGTTTCAAGGGCATCAATATGAACAGGCTTTCCGTTAACTATTACGCACAACATAATGCATGGATTTCCCAAGAAATATTCGCTCACTGTTTATCTATTTTTCTAATACCCTGTTTTTTCAAAAAGGTTTTTATACCGGACGTTCGACAATACTTGCAATCAAAAAATTTGCCACCAAAGGCGATTTTCATTTTGGACAATGCACCTGCTCATCCGGAAGCCAGTATGCTGCGAAGTGATGATACAAATACCACATGCTCTTTTCTGTCTGCGAATACAACATCCTTGATATAACCAGTGGATCAATCAGTCATTAAAACTTTCAAAAGATGACACAGAAAAAATTTGTTATACCTTGTTATGGAAGAGGAATATTCTTTGCAAGAATACTGAAAAGCATACAACTTAAAACACGCAGCCGATAATGCTGCGGATGCTTCGGCTGATGTTTCGGAAGTAACACTGAAAAGAGCGTGGAACTATGGCCTGAATCAACCGAAGATGAAAATGCCCTCGTGACAGACGAGCGTGAGTTATGGCTGAATTAACTGTTTTGTTTTCGTTGCCTAAAGATGACATAAACGAATGGTTCATTTGTGATGAGGACGCAAACGGCTATCGATTGCTGACAGATGATGAAATCTTTGAAACGGTAACAGAGGCAGATGAAACAAATTCAGAAGCTGACACAGACTTGGGATTTGACGGTAGTGATGTCGATGATGCTATTGCAACTGACAAAGATTTGTATAAAGAAGCTAGAGAAGCCACGTCGCACATGCAACAATTCATCGCGTGGTTTTCTTGACAAGAAAAAGCCAATAAAGTAGATTGCATATCTTATGCCGATTAAGAAATTCAGCCGTTGAAAAATGTGAAGCAACAGTAAAACAAAGATTTCAGAATATTTTAAACCAAATTAATTCGATTGTGATATAACTTTGAACTCTATAGACTTTTTGGTGATGCAGATATTGTGAAGACCATCAAAATAAACCTCCTAAGGTGGGTGGGCCACGTTATGCGGATGGATGAGAGTGATCCCACTAAAATAACTATGCTAAACAGGTTGGTCGGAAGAAGAAGAAGGGGGCGACCTAAACTCAGATATCTGGACGATGTACAGGAAGATCTGAGGGAGATTGGAGTGAGGAGCTGGAGAAGACAGACACTTGATAGGGAAGGATGGAAGAATGTTTTGAAGCAGGCCAAGGCTCACGAAGGGCTGTAGCGCCAACTGATTAATTCGATTGTTCGTAGACAAATATGTCTTATATTGTCAAACAAAACATACAAAAAAATTTGAGAGTTGTACTATGAATTTTTTTTAATGTTCTTTTAACCGTTTTTTCGATTATCCGTCATACCCTTGCTCCGGTACCCTGACTGATAATCGAGGTCCCACTGTATTAGTTAATAATGATAAGGTGACAAAAAACGGTAGCATACACAGTATATTGCAATACATTTCAGGTTAAAACTAATTTTCTTTATTCGAATTACTTACTACTTCGTTTTTCCCCTAAGCTCAGCATATTGAATTATTTTGAAGTCATGTTAAATCTTTACTTTTTAACATTTTATATGATTTTTAAGAAATGAACCTCGTACTTCTAAGAAAAGCCTACCCCACAAAAAAAGAATTTCAAGGAAACTCAAGAAGAGCACTGTATCAGCTTCCAAAAATATTGTCTGCAATCTTTGTGAACAATCATTTAGCTCTAATGATGAATTTGCACAACATGAAATCTTATGTCAAACTACAATCACTCCAGTCAACCAAGTTAACGCGTTTAACTGCCAAATTTGTAATGAACCTTTTACGGAACAACTCAAGTAAGTATTAGTGTTTTGTTTATTTTTTGATGTGTTCTGTAGTCTTATCCATTTGTTTCTTAGTGCTTAAATATAAACTATGATAGAAATATTAAATAGGAAAACAATCTTGTTTTTATAGGGTTTTCAAAAAGAATATTGGTGGTTTTGGATAGCAACAACTTCTTTTCTTAGACACTTTAGCTTTTTACTTTCTAGACCTCTTTTTCACATATTTAACCTGCCATTAAAGACAGGGATGTTCCCGTTCTACTGGAAAACTAGCTTTATTACCCCAATACTAAAATCTGGAGATAATTCTCAAGTGAACAATTATCAGCCTATTAGCATTCTAAGTTGTATTCCCAAAGTTTTTGAGAGCCTTGTCTGTGACTATTTGTCAGCAACTTTAAAAGGCTGTCTTATCAACCAGCAATTTGGATTTCTCTCTAGCTGCTCCACTGAACTTAATTTATTGACATTTACTGATTTCTTTATAGAATCTCTTGAAGATGGCTCCCAGGTTCATGCTGTAGACACAGACAAAGGCGTTTGACCGGGTAAATCACACAAGATTTTAATCAATAAGTTGAGGAGTCTGTGTATCCAGAGTGAACTTTTAGAATGGTTGTTATCCTACCTAACTGAAAGAATACAAATAGTACATGTTCAGGGTTTTCAATCGTTTGTGATTAAAGTACTTTCAGGAGTACCACAAGGATCACACCTAGGACCTCTTCTATTCAATAACTATGTTAATGACATTGTCCCCTGTTTCCTCTTTGCTTCTTTCTTAATGTTTGCCGACGATTTAAAATTATATTTGAAAATTGAGAATGATGGTGACTATCAAAAACTACACTCTGATTTGGATCGGTTGAGCTATTGGTGTGACAGCAACGGAAATGTTAAAAAGTGTCATTTAATGGTTTTTGGTCGGAATAAAACTCCTACAAAGCATATCTATACTATTAATGGTTGTCCTTTAGACTCTCTAATGTATCTCAGATAAAAGACCTAGGTGTTGTGCTTGATTCCAGCTTATCCTACATCAACCATATCTCATCTGTTGTCTCAAAATCACTTCAACTTTTAGGATTTATTAAACGTTGTGCTAACGACTTTCTAAATATCCTATCCATAAAAGTTTTGTTTTATGCACTTGTGAGACCCCACCTAGATTACTGTTCATGTGTTTGGTCTGCTCACTATAACACCCATATTCAAGCTATTGAGAGAGTTCAACACAAATTCTTAAGATTTGTTGCATTTAAACAAAACCAGAGGATTGAAGAAATTAACTATTCAAATATTTGGAAAGGTTCCTCAACATAACTTCTCTCCAAATCCGACGCATGCATAAAGATCTCACTATGTTTTATAGTATACTGCACTCTATTATTTTTGTTCCTCAACTATTGGAAAAAATTAATCTCCATGTTCCCAGTGGACAAATAAGGCTAAATCAACCCTTTTATGTTAGACCCCTTCACACAAACTACTGACACAATTCCTTCACATCTAGAACACCAAGGTTTGCTAATCAATATTCCCAAAGGTTGGATTGTTATAGTATTCCAAAAGAATTTAAAGCTCAGCTTAAGAACTGTGTGTGATAGCTCGGTGTCCTTGTGTTTTGTACATTCTTTGTTAATGTTTGTTATTTACTGTTCCTACTTTTATTTTTTGTATGATTAAAATTTTTAAATTTAATTTAAGTAGGTTACGTTAAGAATCTTCTGTAATTTATCAATAATGTTTACATTGTATTTTAATAGGGCGATTGTCCCTTAATAAATAAATAAATACATTATGGCAAGATACATGTTCAGTCTTCACAGTGAATGGGCATTCGCTTTGGCCTTCTTGGAAATGTAAAGGGATGATGACTTTACCAGATACTGCAGCCCAGGCTATGGCTCTATGACCTTTGTTTGTAATTCTTACAGCTGATCCAGTATTCTCAAACATCCGAATCCACTTCATAATGCTATCATCACTTGGTGCATTGCAAGAACATAATGTATGTCTTAAAATACAAAGGTGGAGTGCAAACTATCTATGAAACAACTGTTTCGGTAATAGGCTCACACGCAAAACGCACGATGTGTCCTTGAGTATGACTGTATTACTAATGAGTCTCCACAAAGCAGTACATGACGCTCTCTGCATCATCCCATTATAATGTACAATAGAAAAATAAAATCACGCTACTCTTTTTGAACACCCAGTAATATAAACAGCGGATATATCTTATTCCAGAAGGCAGAAATACAGAAATCATCCATAAATTTTTAGATTAACTAACAAAATAACAATATTTTCTCTTTGTAAAGGTTCTTCGAACACTTAAAGAAACATTATGAACCCGGAGGAGGTGGTTTACCAACTGGACCTCCGAAAGAACTACCTAGTACTAATATAGATAAAAAATCCACACCTGAAAAAACGGAACACGTTGAACACGACCGCCAAGAAAGTTTACTGTCCAGTCTCCTTAATTTAAGTTGTATTGAGTGTAATAAGACATTCAGAAGACAAAAGACTTTTGAAGCTCACATGAGAGATATACACCCAAGCAAAAATGAACCTATTGATGAGTTCAGTGAACCTGAAGATCTCATGGAAGGTAAGTGAACTTGCGATATATATCTTTTGGTGTAGTTTTTAAAATGTAATTCTATTCTTTGGTTTTTATTTATACATTTATTAGAGTATCTTCCTTATATTTTTTCCACTTCCTTATATTTCTCAGCCACGATTCCTTTTTCCAACCCAAGCTAAGTTTCACTTTTATCTTTTCTTCAAATATAAGTTGTACCCGTTCATATTCTATGTAGCACATTCTTTGTTTAGCCTTGTTTACCAGTGGCCGAGAGTGTTCATTTTTATTAGGACTTCAGTATTGGATGTTCTACTTGTCCAACTAATTGTCTGTTGGTGTTCGAAGTCTTATGTATGTATTTAATTTCGGTTGGTACAAAAGTTTCTGGATATTATATGTAGAAGCTTCACCTTATTTTTTTCTGTAAAAGTCCTCTAATGGTAGGAGTTGGTTACTCTTCCTTAGTCTGCTGGATATCTTTAAAATTAATTTTGTTAGCTTTTGGGACATTCAGCATCTTCGTTGTTTTATTTTTGTTGATTTGGTCTCTAGCTAGTCTGGAAGAAATAAGAATTCGAATGTACAGAACTCGCAATCTAAATATAATATGAAAAGAGGTGCAGTTTGGAACCTCCAGCCAACTATTTATTAGAGTTCTTTTTCGACATGCAACTCCTATGCACAGTAAAATATGCCTTTACCTTGTGTGTTGCTGTTCTCTTGGTTTCTTGGTAGCCCACGAACACATCAAAGAGGAACAGCACGATGGCAACCCAAAACCTGCCAGATACTTCCTAAATTCTATCGAAGTATTCAACAAAATATTTTCACAAGACACGTAATTATTCACTATAAACTCATTTTGTCATTAAACATTTATAGGTATAACAATGGTGGTGGATACAAATGAACCTGAACCAGAAGAAGACGATTCCAAAGCATGGTACAGGGAAGAAGAAATACATCAGACTGAAGAAGACTTAAAGGAGCTGGAATCTGGAAATGATCATATTTGCCACCTCTGTAATCAGCCATTCCCGTTAAGGGCCATATTATTGCAACATTTAGTTACCTGTAGAGCAACAACAGGCAATACAGGTAGGTGAAATATTTTATTATTTGATTATTCTGTATATAACAAAAATATTTTGACTAATTTGTATTGTGTCCTAGGCCTACAAGGACTGAAAAGTAGTCCCCAATATTTTGATCGTCTGCAATCACCAAGCATAAAATATTTAATCTCACTGATCATGATCATTAATCCATTTTTTTGGAAATGGAAAATTCCCCTATTGATTCTCGTGATTCTAAAATTTAGCGTTATTTTTTTCTATTCCTCTCTGTATGTTGAATCATTCCACTGTCAAAGTACTTACTGAAGAAATGGTTACTAATACTCAATGAAATAAGTAAACATCTTTTATCATGTAACTCAATTCCAATTTTGCATTAGAAATTGTAATTAAATTTATTTTTCAGAATCTGCTCCTTTGGCGGTAGTTAAGAAAATCAACAAAAAGAATAAGAAAAAAGCGACTCACAATTGTAACGAATGTGATCGTGTCTTCACACACAAAAATTCTCTCGTTTATCACATGAAGAGCCATTCTGGTATTCGTCCCCACCAGTGTGACCAATGTGGCAAGAGCTTTTTCGCTTCTAGTGCTCTAAAGGTATGTAAAATGTGAATATTTGTGAAATATAATGTGTAATAACTATCTTTTAAATTAAATTAAGAAATAAGAATAAAGTAGATTATATCACTAGCAAAATTTACAAAACATTGTATTTTGCAAATAAATATAAATTTATTTATATTTAGAATGTAAATTTTATAAAGAATTTTTTTTTTATTTCTTATTTTACTTAAGGCATTATTAAAATTTTAAACATTAGAAACAACTGAAATCAGAGTGTGTCAACACCTATTTTTAACATTTGTTACGATGAATTTGCAGCTCTAAAAAATGTTCTTTACTTTTCTGAGATACTAATCTTTCTAGCGGACAATAGCACCGATATTGTCACTCTTGATACTCCTTCTGATATACAAAATAGATTATTAACTAAACGATGCATTATATAACAGTGTGGTGATCAATCGTGATCCCATGTTTAAAGTATAACGTGAAATTTCTTCCTTCACAATATGATCTCCCTGTCAATACCAATAACTTATCAACATACAAACGTGCAAAATGTCACCAAAGGCCGTAATAGACTTTGTTAAAAAGACTGGACTGAAGGGACAACTTTGACTTAAGAATGGGCCACAATAGACCCCTTAGGTCAAGTGAAGGGATGGTTAAGCACCCACTCATATTGAATCTAACCTAACCGAAACTTGCAAAATACTTCTAAAACGAATTCTTATACTATTCGCGCTTCTTTCTCTACCATAATTTCATATATTTCGTGTACTTGATTTTGCTCCTAACAGGACATTGTGAGTTTTGGTGTGATGTCTCTATTTACCAACATTCTCATCGAAGATTTCTCGTTGTTATGCAGAATAATCCGGATAAACACCTGTTTGGTTGTGGCTGATCTTGTAAATAAATGTTTTACTTATTTATTTTGTAT
This sequence comes from Diabrotica undecimpunctata, assembly GCF_040954645.1. Lineage (NCBI taxonomy): Eukaryota > Metazoa > Arthropoda > Insecta > Coleoptera > Chrysomelidae > Diabrotica > Diabrotica undecimpunctata. The sequence continues at coordinate 160,368,300 of NC_092805.1, forward strand.
AGACAATTTCTTCAGCCAAGTACCTGGAACCCCACTGATGGCTCTCCATCTTCTCATGTCATTGCTGATATGTCCATAGAAACCTTCGGTTTTCAGATCTAGAATCATATTCTCTTAAAACATCAGTTTGGCTCCGAATTACTGATCATCTGGGTCTCACAGTTAAAACAGCTTTCATTCTTTTGTCGCTCATCTGAATACACAATGTATAGGCATAAATTTGTAATTAAAGTAGAAAATAATCAGCCTCTTCCCTTTCACAGTAGGTTGGTCATTTATTGACATCAAATTCTACACATCCATGTGCAGTTAACTCTGATCCTACTCCTATATCTGTGCCTGTCTTTTTCGGTCAAAACCCGAATCAAAGATGCATCAGATTTGATTTTTTCTCCCATTCCCAAGTGAATCCCATAGAATGAAAGGAATTCAATAATAGGTTGAGTTTACCAAAAGTACAAGCTGATTATAGCCGCAAATGTCAAACATGGAACACAAAATTTCGCTATAGCAGTGTTGGCATGTTTTTATAATGTAGATGCTGTATGCTTCAAATATAAAAAGATAAAGCTTTAGAAAAGTACATTTTGTTTATATTATGTTATGAATTCTGCAATTTTTGATTTATATAAAACAACAATGAGTAAATATTTGTTTCTTTGGAGATTAATTGCAGTTAATTATTAGACATTTTTTTAGCTATTGCCCTTTGATAGATTAGGGAATAGATTTGGCAATCGTCAAATCAGCAGTTGCCAGATTACAACAAATGTTTGCAATTAATCTCGAAAGAGACAAATATATACTCGTTATTGATTCATATAAATTAAAAATTGCAGAATTCATAAAATAGTATAATCAAATTTAAAACCTTTATCTCTTTATATTCGAAACATACCACATATGCATTATAAAAACATGTCAACACTGCCAAACCGAAATATTTTGACATTTGCGGCTATATTCAGCTTGTACTTTCGGTAAACTCAACCAAACAATATATAAAAATTCAAATCTTTTTGTGGAAACCCATGTTAATATAATTTTTAAGTTAGTTCAACAAAATTTTGAAGCTCTTTTTTATTATAGGTCCACTTGCGGCTTCATTCTGGAGATAAACCTTACAGTTGTGAACATTGTGGAAAACGGTTCAGGCAATGGGGAGACCTGAAGTATCACATAACATCCTTACATTCTACGGAAAAGAATTTTCAATGCGAATATTGTGGCAAAGAATTTGCTCGAAAATATTCTTTGGTTGTACATAGAAGAATCCATACAGGTAATATGTGATTTGAGCTTATTGTTTACTTGTCAAAACACCTAGAATTTATTTATTGTCCTGTAACTCTCATGTGACTCCCAAAAGTAGATTATTATTGTGAAACAAAATGTAAAAGATAAAATTTTACCCCAGTTTTTTAGAACAACTTTTGAATAAATTTTATTTTATTGCACTTAACACCATATTACTTTTAGGTGAACGCAATTACAAATGTGAATTTTGCGGCAAATCCTTCAGGGCATCCTCCTACCTCCAAAACCATCGGAAAATACACACTGGTGAGAAGCCTCATATGTGTGGTGTATGTGGAAAACCTTTCAGAGTTAGATCGGACATGAAGAGACATCAGAAAACACATTCTAAAGGACCATCGACGAATTCCAAATCCATTAGAACTATTTCGAAAGTGGAAAAAGTTGAAATTATAGAGGAGGAGGAATTAAGCAGCGAGCTACATATTGAAGATGAGGAGGCTGCCGGCCAGTTGCTTACCGAGTATACACAAGAAGAATTGGATGACGAGACAAGAACTGTCAGAGTACCTAACAGAAATTTGTAAGTATTTTTTAGTTAGCCAGGCTGTAAATGTCAGGGTGATTTTGAATAAAATATTGTACACGGCTTAAGAATATCCTAGAAAGTGTTGAATTGTTGTAATGTATGGTATCAACTGCTGGACTCTAATGTCCTTTTTCGAATGAGGATCTTGTATGCTCCATTAAGTGAAATCCTATAACATCAACCTCGTGTCACCACATTTTTAAAATTACAATACATTCATCATTCAATCTTCAATCACAATCTTTAATCACTTTAATCTTACAATCACTTTAATCTTTAATCAAGTAAACACAAGTTTTTCCTTCATTGTAAGTTTTTTAACTATGGTATACAGCCAACAACTGGGATTTTCCCTTTAAATTTTTTAATTGTTTCTTGAACTTTAAAATCAGTCCCACAAAAACATCTATTGAGATTCTCCTTCATTCACAAGATGGTGTAACACTAGGAGGATCATTTTTTCTCTGCATTTGTTAAAACTGATTTATAATCGCGATTTTCATAGCGTGTGTGATTTCTGTTTGTATATGTTTTAATTTTAGATCAAAGTAATAATTTTATTTTTACCACAATGTTGAATTTGAACATATGACTTTGCATTTCATTATTTTGAATATTCTCTCTGTCATTCACATCTGCAACTTTAAAGTATGTGTGCTGTAGTTTATTTTATTATTCTTTCTTCAGCTCTTTTTGTTCTATCTATCATAATAGAGAAAATATGTTGTTGGGTAATTTTCTTTTTATTTTTTTAATAGTAACTGGTCAGCTCCACCTTTTGTCTTTCTGTACTAATATATTTATCAAAAAATTCTTGAAAATGTGAAGTTGTTTGTGCGAAATCTATTGAAGGAAAAGTTCTAATTAAACCTTGAAAATTGGTATATGATCTTAGTCCAAGTAAGAACCATATTTAGGGTCAATAGACCAAAGGTCATTAAAGTTACAAATAACTCCAGACAGAGAAGACATAGTCTTGAAACTGTATATAGTTCCTTTTGAAGACATAAATAAATATAAGGCGTGTCAAATTGTAGACCAAAAGGTGTAGTTTTTGAAAAATACCTGTCCAATATTGTCAAATTGCATTAGATCCATGGACCTATAAGTTGCTAGTATTCTTAGGTTAAAACAAATTGGTTTTTCTTGAAAGGTTTTTGTTACATACACGAATTCTGTCGTGTTCTTCAATATCTGAGCTCTATATACTGTTTATTTTTATTTGAAAAAGAATTGAATTCACATTTTTTTGTCTTTAATTGTTTTTATTGTTATTACAGGTATATTAATGGCCACGAACTGTTTCTTGTAACATATCCAAATGATATAAGGACAGGAGAACCACAGACATCAACTGCTGCATGGGTACATGCACCTAATGCATAAATGCATTGATATTATATATTTTTCGTACTTTATTTAAAATTTAATTTACATTATCTGTAGGTTAATGGTCTGATGTCATTACAAGCAATTTATCTTAAATGTATATGTATATATATATATATATTTTTTTTTCATTTCACAACGTATTGTAGAAAATAAATATATGACTAGATTTTTAAGTTTTTTATTTAGTTCCTAAAGGTATATGCACTCTTCCTCCTCTTTCGTTCACTTCATGCCAGCAAGAACAAGTTAATGATCTAGGTTCCATGATATCTACATACATTTTTCCTTGGAGGTGGTCTATCTCATGTTGAAGTATTCGTGCCCACCATCCATGGGCTAAAATGGAGAATAAGGCACCTTTTTCATTCCATCCTAAAAAATAATTAATAATTAGATTATTCCAAATGTTAGAATGTCAAAATTATGTGGCAGCTCGTTAGAAATTAATATAGAATCCAGGACAAATCTCCCAATCAAATTAAAGACAAAATACCACCATGAATGACATGAGAATCAGTCAACCAGTAGTATAGGTTTGATAAGATCTTTGAGCTCATTCCACAATTATACTACTATTATAAAGAAGAATTTAACTGCTGCTCAAATAAGCTGCTAAGCACAAATTTTCTAATTAAGTTTTATTACTTACAGAAGATATTTAAAAATAAGGTATAGGAAGTACTAATAAATATGGGATATTCAGAAAAAAATATATCCTGTTCAATATGTCAAATATGGCGCCATCTACAAGTTAATTTAAGATCTAATATATAACTTAATTGCTTTAAAATGCCACAGAAAATAGCTTCAGAACAATATTATATAACTTCTTTAGGAAAATGACTGATTTGTTAATAAAAATATTTTAATTTTACTAACATCCTGTAGCTTAAACACAAGAGATCTTAGACTATTGATTGTTAAGTACAATATTATTTGTAGGCAGGTACTGAATACAATATAAAAAAATATTTTCAATATATTAACTTACCTTTTACCTCAATAGACCTATATCTAGGTACATCGGCATAATATCCCTTCATGCTTTCACAAGATTCTGGAAAAACCACCTTTGTGTAATCTACAATTCTTATTTGTGGATTTATAATTACCTAAAACTAGTATATACTGGCATTATGTTCATAACTAATTTAAATGTCTAGATATTTGCTTTACTCAATATAACATTTTAATATTTCTTGGATCCAAATCACTGTGTTTATTACCACATTAATAACAATAAAAATCAGAATATTGTATAATCAAAATTATAGATGCATGAATATTTACTAAAAGTTAAACAATTTGAGATTTATGTTGATGGTTCTTGATATGCTTTGCTCCTGTTTTATTTCTTCAGTTACTTTAACTTCTTGTACAATACAGATCTAATATATTTCACAAGATTCCTGCAATGTTTTAGAATATTTTTTACAAAAATTGTGTTAAGTTTGATAAAAAATATGGTAATTTATCTTGCTCTTAATAAAAGCCAGCAACTTTCCTTTAGGGAGTTTAAAAGGCTGTTCTGGCTCATTACTTGTTTTAGAAGTGTATGTTCCTATTATATTATCACTGAGGACTTGATAGTATCCAGCAACTATTAATGTCACCATCTTCAGATCATATCGTCTACATCTGTTAATTTTTTTCATCTTATTTTTAACATAATCCAAAACGTTGTTTTACTTACTGTTTGTGGTTGAATAGTCATCTCCTTAGCTTTAATTTCATTTTTTGAATATCCTTTTAAGTGTTTTTCATTGAATTCTGCTATTATAACTTGCAGAGGTATTCCAATTTGTGGTGCTGACAGTCCTACACAGTTATCACTTTGGAAGGCACTTCGTAATTTTTTAATAAGATATTGAGCCTCGGGTGTGCAAATGTCATCTTCACAAATTCTTTCTGATGATGCTCGTAAATTTGGATCACCTATTTGAACAATATGACTGTAAGGTGGATCATTAGGTTTTGGTTTAACCAAATTAGCGTACCAGGTCCTCAATGTTTTGTAACTAATATAACGTACACTTTGTTGCATTCTCATTTTTAAAAGTGATTCAAATTTTTAAATCCCGTTTTTCTTTACATAACCTTTCAAAAAGCATGGATAATCACAGCATATACAAGATTAAAGACAGTTAAAGGGCACGGTTCGTAGACTTACTACGGTTACCTCTTCCGACTAACCAATGAACATTAAGCCCGAAATTACGTCAAGAGAGTACACTAATTTGAATCGTAACATTGTTAGGTTTGTTCCAACACAACAAAAAACCGTCACGTAACGGTTACGCTCCTGCGCACTAAACAAAATACGTTCCAACAAAAATATGATCGTTCATCTCATCGTCCTTCCGACCGTTCCAACAAAAATTATGATCACCCAGTGACGGTTTCGTGACGATAATTTCAGTAATCTGGCAAATGCATGTACTGGTTGGGATGACTTGCGCACTAGGATTTTATTCTACTTCTTTCAATTTGTTCAGAAAAAAGAAGTTAGGTTAACGATTTTATCACATGCTTATGATAGACTTATTATTTATTTATATATAATTTGTTTCTCGTTATTTATAACTTTATAAATAAGACTGACGATGAAGGAATTAGTGATTTTTCTGATTATTATAGTAGTGAGGATGATTTGGAGTTATTAGCCGAACCTAGGGTGAAAAACCAGAATTATTTAGGTAGATTGGTCTTTATTTTAAATTTGTGCAAACTACTGATTAATAATTAAATAAATAAAATGAAAAAATAAATTGTCACCAAATTATTTCAGTTGTCAGAAAATCGTTCCAACATCAGTTTACAAATGGACCGTGGAAGTGATGACGTAGATTTTATTGACATCTGTCAGTTTAACTTTCCAAACAAACCTTGTTTAGTGTGGATAATTTGTATTTTTCGCTATTTTTTCACTTTTTTTTACAGAATCTTTCCGCTTTTTGCAATAACTAAGTATTCTAATAGTTACTACAACAATTTTACAAGGTTGTGTAAATAATAAAGCATGTTGTTTTATAAAATAGCAATAAAATGGATGTATCAATAAAGTAAGGTTAGAATGTCTTTAATTTAAACTTTTAAACTATATTTCATAGAAATAGAACACTGAATTATGATGGTATTATCGTAAAAAGCACTATACTTAAAAGAAAAAGTAGCAGAGGAAGCAAAATGTTAACTTTATAGAAATTAAAAAGTCTTGAGATTGGACATTTCAACTTTTGTTTGGAAAATAATTGACAGTTGTGACGTCACACTCCCACTGTCCATTACCGTCATCAGACGATACAAATGATGAACATGCGCATTAAAAACGGTACAAGTAGTTTCGTGACTGTTTTCGGCAGTGTTGCCAATCGGCGCATAAAATCGCACAATTTCGCATAATCCAGCTAAGCAAAAGAAAAAGCCAAGGCCAAGCCACAGCTTACAACGTTTATAAGAAGAGTCCGCGTCTTCTTTTTTCCTTTAAAAAAAGATGTTTGTACTGACCTGACATTTTATAGTTATACAGCATTAACTTTAGCAAATAAAAATTACTTTATGGAAGAAAATTTCCATTCTATGGCGGCATTATATCGAAAATAAATTTACAACATGTAAAAATTGATTTTCGGCCACCTGAGTCACCTTCATTAAGAGTGGTTTAGGGTTAACCCGGGAGTGGACGGGTGGTCTGAAAAAGTCACCTGTGGAGTCCATCAGGACCAAAATTTAAATGACTTACAAATTTCAGATAACATTCACATAATGTTTTTAAGTATTTTGTCGGTTTACGTGTCTATTACTTAAGGACCTTATGTTATTCTATTTTTGTTGTTTTATTTTTCAAAAAATATAGGAATTAATCTAAAACCTTTAATTTTCTGCTTTGTTTAACTTTTATTAGCACTTGGTAAACAAATGTTTTCCAAAATTCCTACAGATGTTTTATTAAAATACAAATATTAACCTACACAAATTTGGTTATAACAATAAACAGAAAAATTCTCTGCTCAAAATACAACTTTGAATTTTACTCCAAATTGTTCTCTGTGCATTCAGAGCAACATGCTACAATGTTCTCCATACACAACCAGGACAGACAAAATGTGCAAAAATATCGCGTTTTCTATCTTTTTTAGTATTTGCAATTTCTTTTTTTTATTGGTGGTCATTTCTAATGGGCCTGGTATAGGGGTATTTGATAAGTGTAATGCTGGTTGTTGTACAACTCAAGCTAAATGAGGGTTCAAAGCTTTCCTCATATTTTATTTTGTCATATTCCTAAATCTTTCAAATATTTTTCAGCAATGTTTAAATTCTTCTGAATTGTTTTTTTTATAATTCGAACGAATTGACAGCAGCAACATTCATGAGGCCATAGAATAATACCATAGGTTAACATCTAGAAGTGTATCTAACAAAATTATAGGAATCTCTATTCCTTACTTTGTCAGATCATAAAATGTAATAATTTCTATATATGTAATAATTTGTAAGAAACCGAAAAAACTGCATAACAAGTATATGAATCTCAATTTCCCATAGTAACAGGAGTAGGCGGGTGAGGTCTGCCAAGACATATTAAATATCTCAAAACCAAAAAATAAATTTGTTTTAAAAATTTCACCATTATTTGGAGGGAGCAATTATTGAAAGGTACTGAAAAGGAAAAGGTCATTTGTATAATATAAATAACATTTACATTAAAATCATTTTTCATTCTTTGTAGTAAGAATCTAACTATAAAGTGCCCTGTTATTCCCCAAGCAAATATTTCTCACCAGAAAAATCCCCCTATCTGACAATACCCAATCAATACACATTGAAGGAAAGGTTTCACATATATTTGAGTAGGTAGGTACTTCACATTTGTATTTACAGGGATTTCACATTAAATTACATATATAAATATAAGGCACAAATTGAAAAAAAAAATTAATTATTCAAGTGTACTTCTTCAACTGTTACTTTGTGTGTTGTGTTTGTGCAAAGAAACTAAAAAATATATAGAAAATGGATAAGTGGCTTTTCAGTTTTAAGGTAAATATAAAAAATAGTTAAAAGTTACAATCATTTATATATATATATATATATATATATATATATATATATATATATATATATATATATATATATATATATATATATAATAGAGAAATCACATAAGCATTAACCATAACTAAATTTGTACCTTCTAGGATGCATGTTCAATAGTTTAAAATAATTATTTTTTGTTCACATCAAAAAATCATTTCCTATACAATAATTAATGGTACTTATTGGTTTTTTTAAGTACCATATAGTTTACAATATCTTTATGCTTCTTCAAAAATCAAAATTACCAACATATACCTGCTGTGAATGAGAGGTAAAAGTTCAGTAGATTTTGTATAGATCTTTTAAGCTTCTTAAAATTAAATTTTGTGTTTTAATAAAGCAAATTGTTTTTTAGAGTAAACATCAGGAAACAGAGACAAATAAGCAGAAAGATTCCCCAGTACCACTTGATGTAGAAAAGCCAGGTTGCAGTCATCAAGTTGAAGGCTCCCCTATTTATCCTGCTCCCACACATTCTCATATTATGAGTGACAATGGCGATACTATGGTAATGTATTGAAGCAATTGATAATTTTATAAAAATTACATAAAAACACAGACTTCATATCGTATTTATTTATTAAAATTATATAGATAATATAATTAAATTAAACTATAAACTACAAATATCAGATATAATTACAGAAATTAGGTATAATATGAGAAAGATTTAAAACTACTACAGTAGTGAAATACATTTGTATTTGACTTTGACTAATATTTTATTGATTTACACCATCTAAATTATGATTATATTTTTAGAATGATCCTACACCAGCAAAAAAGAAAATAAAAATAGAGAAAGCATCAAAGAGTGAAAAAAAGAAGACTTTTAACAGCTCTTGGAAAAGTGTACCACAGTTTAAGAATTGGTTAGAAAAATCAATAAAACAACCATCATCTGAGGGTAATGAGTACGCCTATTGCAAGGTATGTGATTGTGATATTGTAGCTCATAAAAGTGTATTACTAAAACATTCAATAAGTGAAAGGCATAAATTAAATTGGACAAAAGTGGCGAGCAATACTAAACTCACTGAATTGTATAAACCAAATGCTGATGATGTAGCTGTAAAAACGGCAGAGTTAAAGTTATGTGCCTTGTTGGCAAGCAATAACCTGCCATTTTTATTAGTAGACACCCTAACTCCTTTAATTCAAAATATATGTTATGACTCGAAAATTGCTAAACAATTACACTTAAAACGAACCAAAGCTAAGTCAATTATTTGCAATAACTTGGGGTATAATTTTCTTGAAGAACTATATATTAAATTAAGGGAGCCAGGATGTTTTTTTTCTTTGGTTATGGATGAAACTACTGATATTTCAGTAAAAAAGCAATGTGCATTCACTACTATAATTTATGAAAATAATTCAACCAAAACACAATTTTTTGATCTTGTCGAGGCTCATGGATCAACAGCTAGTGATTTATATGGTATTCTAAAGAACTGTTTAACTTCAAAGAATATTCCACTGACTAATTTTGTAGGGTTTTCATCAGATACCACCAATGTTATGGTTGGAGAGTTTAACTCTGTATTTTCCAAGTTAAAAGAAGAATTTCCACACATAGTATGCATTAGATGCTCATGTCATATGGCACATTTAGCTACATCAAAAGCCTGTTTAAAATTACCTAGGCATGTGGAAGATCTGCTACGGAACATAGGCAGTCATTTTAATAGGAGTGCTTTGAGGAGACACAAATTTATAGAGTTCCAAAATTTTTTTCAAGTGAAAATTCACAAGATACTCTCTCCAGCCATAACAAGATGGTTATCTATTAAAGAATGTGTCGATAGAGTACTTGAGCAATATGAGCCACTTAGAGCATATTTGACAGAGTATGTATTTGAAGACCCGTCAATTACAACAGAAACAATGTTGGAAACCATGTCAAATTTGTTCACACCGGTGTATCTAGAGTTTATGTCATATTCTTTAGGACTAATGACAGATTTCAATTTACTCTTTCAGTCAGAAAAACCACTTCTTTGTAAGGTTCAGCCACAAACTGAAACTCTGTTGAGAACGCTGTGTTCTAATTTTATAAAGATGTCTGTAATAAAAAGAACCAACGACATATTTAGACTTAACCATGAAAACCCTACAAATTTTGTTAGTTTACATGATATTTATATAGGAGTTGCTGCAACAGAAAGCTTGAAAGAATTAAAAAAAAAGCCAAATTTGAACCAAAAAGAATTTGATAGTTTTTTTAAATGTATTTTAGAATTCTATATAGAGTTAGTTAGTAATATTAAAAATCGATTCACCTTTAACGATCCTATCTATAAAATAATTTCAATATTGGATCCCAAAATTGCACAAAGCTTTGAAATAAAATCATTACAATGTGTAACTAATCAATTCCCTATTTTAAAAGAATATGTTAATATTCAGGAGTTAGATAATGAATGGAGAAGACACGCTTTATTAGACTTTGAAAAATTAAATTTAAATTCAGATGACTGTGAGCAATATTGGTCTCAAATATTTAATTTAAAAAATGATGCTAATGCTTTTTTATTTCCGAATTTAAAAAAAACGCTACAGCTACTTTTTGTTTTGCCATTCTCTAATGCTAGTGTAGAACGTATATTTAGTGATTTGTTTAACATAAAAAGTGACAAACGGAATTTATTAAACTCTTCAACAGCAAAGGCTATTTTGGCAACCAAAGCAGGAGTTGAAAAGAATGGCGGTTGCTTAAAATTCATACCATCCAAAAAAATGCTAGGCCATAATACATGGAAAGACAATCAGTAGCTTGTATTTTAATATAGTATGTTTCTACTTTAAGTATACCTATGTTTTTGTTTTAATAGAATAATTTACATTAGTTTAAGATATTTAATCTGTTGTTTACTTGTAAGTACCATTCATAACTGATTATTAAAGCTAAAATATTACAAATGATGTATATTTTTCAAAATATCCTATTTTCCTGATAATATTTTAAGTAAAGAAAATAACTTGGCAAATAATTTGCAAACTTTTATGTCTTCAGTTTCTGAGGAAGACAAATTAGTTGAACATGTTCTTTTTGTATTCACATTTTACCGATCTGAGGTATATGCAACAGTTTTCAATTGCAAAGGTACATTTTCTTTGCTGATATGAATAACAGGAGTATCATTGTTATCCTCAAAAGCACATAAGTAAACTCCTTCCACAATAAGTTGTCTCTAGGAAACATAGAAAAATACCATGGAGGAACTAGACAGGTTCATCAATTGCTCATGACACAGGACACAGTACATAAGGTATTCTGAAATAAAATAAAAAAAAGTTAAACTACATAATTATAAAAAAAGTATTACAAATATGTAGGAAAGAGTCATAATTATAATTTTTATTGTATTCAGTTTCCATAGATATTTTACTAGAACCTTGCAGTTCCCAGTTGCCACTTTAAGAGCATATTTTCATATGCCTATGATGATGGAATAGTTCTTATTCTTAGTACCATATAAGCATTAAAAAGTGAACAGGTTCCACAATCAAATGAATTGTAGTTAAATAGGATAAAAATATATATAATTATGTACTCACCTATTAAAATTAATCCAGTCTAGATGCGCCATATTCTTGTTTTTAAGTTATAACATAACCATCAAGGGCAAGGGTGTACCAGTATCACACACTTTTTTTGGGCATTTCGCATTTTAAGGCACTCTAACCTAGCCAAGCTTTTATATGACAGTTAACATACTCTTAAATCAACAAATAAAAATTAAGGACGATTTTCACATTTGGTTCCATTGAAGATAGCTAAAATTGAGCTGTCAATCAAGTTCATAGAACGAAATGTTGGCGCTTGACTGTGTTGCCATGTTTTTTTAATAAATCGGGAAATAGCATGTGATTTATAATTAATAAAAATCCAATAGAACGTTAACAAACTAACAGTAAAAAAGAAATTCTTTTAAAGAATAATAAGAATAATATTCAGGTACTTTCCACAGACATCTGGTGACCATCTGTAACAATCTGGCAACTGGTGGTTTGAGGATTGCCAAATCTATTAGCTTATTATCAAAGGCAAATGCCAAAAAAATGTTGTAATAATTAACTGCAATTAATATGAGAAGAAACGAGTATTTATTCGTTCGTGTTGTATATAAAAAAATAAAAAATTGCATAATTCATATAATAATATAATAAAAATGTATTTTTGAAAGCTTCTCTATTTGTAATTGAAGCCTACAACATATACATTATAAAGACATGACAACACAGTCAAACGTCAAAAATTTGTTTTGTGAATTTAATTCACAGCTCCTTTGTAGCTATCTTCAATGGGACCAAATGTGAAAATCGTCCAAAATTAAACCTCAATCCTACTTATTTTCTTTTCAGTTTCTTGTTTATTTTGTTTACCATCATTTACCATTTTGTTTATTTGTTTTGTGACTGTGACACGCTTTCAATCCATTTTCAATCATGATTTTCAATCACTATTACAATGACAACTGACAGGACGTGACAGATGACAGTAAGGACATAAAAATAAGGTTTGTTTGATGTTTGTTGATTGCTTCACACGTTTTACAACACAGCGCATAATTTTGGACAAAATCGCATAATTTTTGACAGGGAGGTGCATCTTTCCATGCCCAGCCATTGGTAACACTGGTTTTCGGACCGTACAAAAATTGCGTGTTGGAACAAACCTGTTAATCGTCGTTTTTATGTCTTTGATGTGTGGAAAATAGTAAAGATAGTTATGAAATAAAGATGTCTAGTGGATTATAATACCTAATTATGGAAAACTGTTGATATGTAGGCAGTTTGGTAATTAAAATTAATCAGAACCGGTTGTTAACGTTTATCCAATGTTAATGCAGGATTTACGTAAATCTAGGACTTCAGGACCGCTTCAGAACCTTCGAAAGGAAACGGCGCAATGAGAAGAAGAAGAAGGACTTCAGTCTCCATTTTACACTGAAAATTTGTCGCGTATACTGAATTTACATCAATACTGGATTAACTATTGAATGAATTACCGAATTACATAACTATTTTTTACATTTTTTTAATATCTTTCCTTCACACTACAACCTGTGCCGGCCATTCTAAAATTTCATCAACATTATTATTACGTTAATACACAATTAAATTTTAAAGTTTTAACCTACTTTATAAAAAGATACGAAGACAATAGGTACGATGTACAATTACAATAAATAACGTTTCTTCGATAATTCAAAATAAGTTTTTATAGAAAACAACACCAAAATTTCAAATACAAAAATATAAAGTAAACTGAGATATTTTAGAAACGATAAATAATAAAGCAAATAATAAACTGAAAGATAATTACCACGAACAAACTGTGATAATAAATGGGTTTTGTATTCTTGTGTACTCTGGTGACGTAACTCAAGCATTCCCACCCCAGTCGGAAGAGGCAACCGTAGTAAGTCTACAAACCGTGGTTAAAGCATAGAATGTTTCTTATTCTGTGACTACAGCATAGCCAACCAAAAGTTCTTCGAATATCTTATGGGTCTATTACACCTTTACACCGTACGAGTTTCTCGCAAGCTGCTAGGAGAGTTTAGGCCATGTAATATAATCATTAGCACTAATAATTTCTACTATGCTAAGTAAAATACTCAAAAATCAGATACAAAAAATACAAAATTTTTCTAAGAACCAAAAAATTTAATTTCACATTTAAATAGTTCTTCCAAGGGAACTAATCTGTAAGTTTTGAAGTAGAGGATCAATCAGTTCTTGTACCTTTTCTTCATTTTTCCCTTGTAGTCTCATGTTTATTTTGGTCTTCTGTCCTGCATTTTATTGTCTCTTTTTAATGATCTCGATGGTCTGCAGAGATATTTCTCTTACATATCTCTGGATGGTCTGCAACCTGTGGTTCTATGTCATCAATTCATGTGTTTGTTTACTGTTTACCATTTTTGTTGTTTTAGGTTATATTTGGAATCTTTTATCAAAGAATATTCATTTTTATATATTTTTTATAACTATGGATAAAAACAGACGTAGAATAACCGTAAAATATAAATCTGCAAATCCTTTGTTTGAACAATGGCTAAATGAATGGAAAACGGATGCAGAAGCAAAAGACTCAAAACTAAAATATACATACAAGCTAGCATTAAGTTCTATAAGACAATGTCCTATTCCTTTTAATTCGGGAAAAGAATGCAAAATATTAAAGGGATTTGGTACCAAATTGTGCCAAATGCTAGATGATAAACTAAAACGATACAATTCTGATTTTACAGAGAATAGTAATGATATGGACACTGGTGACATAAATATAGTAGGTAAAATTAAGTGCAAATTTAAAATATGCAAATAGAGATTTCCCATTCAGTTTATGGCAGGATTTCAGTATGCGTTTTTAATTTATCTATTCTATTCGTATCGTTTCTTATTCTAGAGCTTTTATCATAAGTTTCTTTTAGATTCAGAAAGGCTTTGATCTTAATGCATCTTTATCTATACACATAAATTTGTGTGGTGATATTTGATTATTGGACAGTCACTAGTTATTTAAGTATTAAAGTGTGGCAATTCATTATCTTTTACTTCTCTGCTTAGTTCTTTCAATGAATGATGAGTCTTTATTCTTTACTTTCTTATATTCAATCATTGTCCCAATGTCTTTTGTTTTCTGATTCTGGTCCATCCTTATCATCATCATAAGTGGCTCGACAATCTGTTGTGGATCTTGGCCTGCTTACAAAGCAGTCGCCACTCCTGTCCATTTTTTCCTAATATTTTCCTAAGTGTATGCAAACTTTATTTTCTTTTTTAACAACTCTATAGTATGACAAAGATTTATACAGGTTCAGGTTTTCTATCAGAAATAAATCAAAATTTTCCTTTTTTTTATATCTGAATAATAATATGTTGCAAATTGTTTACTAACTTCACAGAATACTATAAATATAAACAACATGTAAAATGGCAAAATTATTTGCACAGGTGCAAAAATCAAATAATACTACATAAATAAGTATGACACATTATACATATACAATTGAGACAGTTACTTAAAAAAGAATACATATATTAAAATTCACTCCACATTGAATAATTTTGGTTTTGACAAAAACCATTATTTTGAATATGTTTCGGCAAGGT
This sequence comes from Diabrotica undecimpunctata, assembly GCF_040954645.1. Classification (NCBI taxonomy): domain Eukaryota; kingdom Metazoa; phylum Arthropoda; class Insecta; order Coleoptera; family Chrysomelidae; genus Diabrotica; species Diabrotica undecimpunctata. Next base: position 160,383,763 of record NC_092805.1, read on the forward strand.
TGCACTTGGCATTTTCAAGTCAGTTAGTAACACTTCTTGCTGGTGCTTGAAGCTTGAATATATATTTGTATTAATATATTATAATTCTAGGATATAAAAGAGACTAATTTAAGCCCATCATCAGAAAATATTTCCAATGAAAACAATCTACAAATAAAACCAAAAATTAGTCGAAAAAAAGAATCCAAAGTGAAAAAGATTCCTTGTCAGTTGCAAAAACAAACATCATCATCGTCAATGGAAGAAACATCTGAAAACTCACAAGAAATTAAAGTGAGTGTTACCAAAGGAAAATCTAGAAAAATAACAAAACATGTTTCAAATACATCTGAAGAATCTTCTCAAAATTGTCAGGATTTTTTTGTGATGGAACCAGGAAATTTTGATATTATTTTGTATATTGATACACAGGAAACAGGAAATCATTCACAGAGGAAGACTGATCCTTTTTTGAAACAGTTAGACAAACAGTCAGGTTAGTTATTCATATACAGTTTTCTAATGGTTAAAATGTTACAAAATCTTTTTTAATAAAAATAATAACTATATTTATAAAACGAAAGGCACAAAACAAAACTATCTTTTAACTCAGTGCAAGCTCATAGGACATAGGACCTATGGAATATGCACTTCTTCATAAATATATTTATCAAGCTAGGCCAGAATTGATCCAAATACTTAAGAATCATATAATTCTTTACATTGTAGTGAAGCTATATTTTTATCAGGAAACCTCATTTTTTTTTAAGATGAGAAATCTGTTTCAGAGATGGATAAATAAAAATAGGACATATATATCAATGGTATAAGATGCAAAATGTGAATACGAAACTATCACATTGAATTTCAAACTAGTTATCATGCCAAACCACATTATTAATACAGTCTCTACTCCCCTGCAGGGCTGAGATGGTCATAAGGGCTTATAGGGAAATTAGATTGTAAAAAGTTGTGCCATTCTTATTTATTTATTTATTTTCAACCAGCTGTTGCCAAAAGATTAACAATGTTTACAATAGTTATATTCCAATGTACTTATCAAAAAAAATTATTATATGCATACTTGGTTCTGTGAAGAGGAACATAAAAAGTTTGGTTTAATCATGTTCCACAGAGAGATAAATGCAGACCAACATGATTGTTGGATATACAATGCAACAAGTAGCTGAGGATATAAGACTGCAGAATTAATTATGCCATAAAGCATCTTTGCATGTCATATAATGAGAGAATAGAAAGTTGGGTTTCAATTTGATCATAATTTACTTGATTTAATTCAAAAGGTATACCCTGTTTATATGCTACATATTTTAAGAACTTTTATTGGACTGTCTCATTTTTTGATATGTAAATATTATAAGATGGAGACCATACACGAGAACAATACTGTAAATGAGGTGTAGCTAAAGAACAATATAGTAATTTAATCACTTTAATATTCTGAAAGTCTATAGTGCATCTTTTAAAAAACCAAGCATTTGTAAATGCTCCATCTGAACTTGGTCAATCGAGTATGTCCTCAACCATCCAAGAAGTGGACCATCAGCAATCAACACTCATTTTTCTAAGTTTAAATAGTAAAATATTATGGTTGGCCTGATTAAAGACCTTGGAGAAATCAGTGTATAGTGCATTTACCCTATACCCCCTCTCCAAAGCCTTCCTCAGGAAGTCCACAAACACTAATAGTATATTACATTCGGTTGATCTGCTATTACGAAATCCAAATTGTTGGTCTACTAAAGTTGATTCCACTATTTGGAAGGGTTATTTCATCATTTGAAGGCAGAGAAAGCCATATTAAAATCCAGTGGCGTACACTCACTTTTATTTCAATGTTAATTATATTATATTTTTTAAATATTATTTGTTCAAAATAGGCCACAACATATTTATTTACAGGTTTTTAGTGACATTTCGATCTGTATATCCAAAGACTGTTTTCAAAGATATAAATGATACCTAGTTATATTTATTTCATTTGTTTATTATTATTATTATTATATATTGATATAATCGTATATTATTTATTTTCTATTTTTTTTCCAACTTTGAAAACAGTCTCTGGAATAGAGATCGAAACGTCAGTAAATTAAACATTTGAATAAATGTATTGTAGCTTATTCCTAACAATATTCCTAAAGATACAGAACACCACAAGCAAAAAGCTATATAAAAAAACAAGTAAATTTGCAGAAAGCATATTGATGCTACCCGGCCTGTCGCGGAAGTTACGCTAAAACGTCTATTGACGTGACCCATCCTTAAAGAGATAAACAATTAATTTAACAAAATAAAAATTTCTAATGTAATATGTATCAAGTATGATTTTAAATAATGGTTGTTTTTAGGTGAATGCCAATATGAAATAAAAAAGTTAAATGTTGGTGATTACGTATGGATCTGCCGTGACAAAACGTCAAAAAAGGAATTGGTCTTGCCATACATTTTTGAAAGGAAAAGACTGGATGACTTCTCACGAAGTATTACTGACGGTCGATACAAAGAACAAAAGTTTAGATTGAAGAAGTGCGGCATAGAAAACATTTATTATCTGTTGGAAAACTATAGTCACCACGGTTTACCCCTGACAACGTTACAGCAGGCCGCCTTCAATACTGCGATACATGATGGCTTTAAAATCAAAATGACTGCAGGTTTGACTCACACCGCAAAACTTTTGCTCAACTTTTCGTCATTGCTGAAAAGAATTTTCGAAAAGAAAACTTTATTCAGATGTGAAAAAGAGTCGATTGCTTCAATAGATTTGAATGATGATGTTGCTTCTTTGATGAGTTTCACAGATTTTAATAAAAGTTCTATCAAAAATAGGCCAATGATGGTGACTGACCTTTTTATAAAAATGTTGATTCAGATACGTGGAATGTCGGTGGCTAAAGCCGTTTCCATTACTGAGCTGTACCCAACACCTATGTTATTAAGAAAAGCCTACGATGATTGTGTTGATGAAGTTTCAAGGGAAAAGTTATTAGAATGTATAATGTGTGGTAATAGAAAACTTGGCTCGACTTTAAGCAACACTGTACACCAATTATTTAATTTTACAAATTATTAGTTGATGTATTAAATTAAGTAATTGATTACGTTGTTCCCCGATATTAAAAAAATAGTGTTTAAGGGAATAATTGTGATATTCTATAATTTTATTTTATTAACAATTGTTTAGATCCTAAAATATACACGATATAAAAACCATCAAATTTTTTTTTATAATATTGTTTCTTTATCCTGGAGAATTATTAGGAATCAAATAGACTACATTTTAGTAAATAAAAGATTCCGAAACAGCTTCACATCTGTCAAGACTTATCCTGGAGACAGATCACGTTCCACTGGTGGGAGTATTTCGAGTCAAATTCAAAACTGCTGAAACAACTATGCTGAAAGACCTTGATACGAGGATGAGAGTCCAAGCAAGTCGATGAGATACGTTAAATGAGCAAGTGACTGCAATTAGAGACGAATCGAACGAAGAACAAACGATCAAAAATATTACAGAAATAGTGCAAAATGTAAAGGATAAACACTTAAAGACAGATAGATTAATGAAGAAAAAATCATGGATGGCAGATGAGATCCTGAAACTAATGGACGAGAGAAGAGAAGCCAAAAATGACCCAGACAAATACAAAACCATAAATATATTAATAAGAACGAAAATCAGAGAAGCGAAAGAAAAAGAAGCAAGGGAAAGATGCGAATAAATTGAGATTCTGCAGTCAAAGTACGATAGTCACAATGTACATAGTAAAGTTAAAGAACTCACAGGGGAACTAAGACGAAGGCAGAAAGGAAATATAACTGATTCTGACGGAAACATCATCTTGCACAAGCAGAGTAAAATAAGAACGTGGAAAGAATATCAAGAAAAACTGTTTGAAGACCAAAGAGATAACACCTTTGAGCTAGAAGAAGAGGTAAATGATGGATCAAGAATATTGCAGCAGGAAGTTTATTCCGCAATAACACAGTTAAAGAATGGCAAAGCGGCAGGCCCTGATAATATACAAGCAGAACTACTCAAACTAATGGACAACGAATCAATAGCAATAATCGCAAAGATATTCAACAACATATACATCTGAGGTTATTGCACGTCCAAAAAAAACAGGAACCAAAAATGCGAACATTACCGTACTATAAGCCTCATGAGCCATCTCCTAAAATTGTTGATAAAGATAAGTCATAAGAGAATCTACAAGCTGTGTGAAAGTCAAATTTCCCCCAAACAGTTCGGGTTCACAAATGCTGTTGGTACTAGAGAGGCTTTGTTCTCAGTCTTATTCCAAAGATGCAGAGACGTCAACTGCGACGTATACATATGTCTGGTTGATTACGAGAAAGCGTTTGATCGACTACAGCGCGCCAAGATCATGCAAATACTAAAAGAAGCAGGAATTAACAACCAAGATCTGAAAATAATTAGAAATCTTTACTGGAATCAGACAGCAAATCTCAGAGTTGAAGGTGAACACACTGACTATGTGAAAATCATACGTGGAGTGAGGCAAGGCTGTATTTTGTCTCCTCTAATCTTCAATCTGTACCCTGAAAGAATATTTATCGAAGCTTTGCACGAAATTGAAAAATATATTCTACTAAATGGTTACCTAAACAACATCAGATATGCAGATGACATCATAGTATTTGCGGACAACTTAGAAGACCTACAAGTTCTTATGAACAAAATCACGTATTACAGTCAACAATATGGACTCAATATAAACGTTAAGAAGACAAAGCTTATGATAATTAGCAAGAAAAGGATAACAGAGGGTCAACCAATCCCCTGTATAATGAGTGACGCACTACAACTAACTCGGCACCATAATAAATGAAGAATGGACCAACAACCAGGAGATTAGAGCACGCATCGGAAAAGGTAGATCCACCTTCAATCGGATCGGGGCCTTCATCCAGAGTCAGAACCTCTCTCTTGATACAAAAGTAAGAATGCTGCGATGCTACGTCTTCTCTGTCCTTTTTTATAGTGTTGAATCGTGGACCTTGAACGAAAGATATGTGCAGAAAACTGAAAGTATTTGAGATGTGGCTATATCGGAGAATGCTTAAGATCCCGTGGACTGACCGTGACTGGCACAAATGAGGAGGTCCTCAGAAGAATGAATAAGAACCGAGAGGAACTGACCACCATTATATCTTGAAATTCTTTGGACATATTATGCGAAATGAATCCAGATATGCTCTCCTTCAAGCCATACTGCAACGAAAAATATTTGGAAAACGAGGTCCAGGAAGAAGAAGAACATCTTGGTTAGAGAACCTCAGAATCTGGTTCAATACAACATATGTGCAGCTTTTCCGCGCTGCAGATAAGATAAAGATTGCCAACATTCGTAACGGATAGGCACATCAAGAAGAAGAAATCAAGAACAATATGCGGATGACACTCAGTTTTTGCGGCAAGATTTATAGTGAGTAAAATATTTAGATAAGTATTCTAGTAAATTACAAGACGAGTACGAACAATTTTAAAAAATATTAATCACCTTGTTTTTAACGCCAAGTTCCTCAAAAACCGTGTTTTTTTTAAATAAATTTGTATTTATAGTACAAAAGTTATTTGAAAATCAAACTTTTTACAGGTGAAAGTACATAGATTAAACTACTTAATTTTTTTTTTTCAAAATGGCTGACCAAACTCATTCAATTTGTTGGTGGGTGTCACAATTTCTTGGAAATGAATCATCCGAAAGCAAAAAACAAAATGGTTTCATATTCTGTATCGAATTGGATACAACAGCACAGCTCTCATTTGCAGTTGATTATGTATAGCCTCAACGTGCGGCATAATGTTATTAAAGAAATTTAGCCAGTATAAAAATATTTCGTCCAAATAACATAATTAAGCCCGAAGTTTGTTGAATGGCTTGAGTATCTTGTTCTTTTATAATGATTTCTTCAAAATATTGCATGAGATCGCCTTTGCGACTGAAGATGGTGATTACAGCTCGGCTGCTGAGTGTCCAACGAGTATCCAACGTTTCTTTACAACATTGTTCAGTACATTTATACGTTTAGGAGAACGAGAAAAGGAGATAGCAAAAAAGACGTTTACCATTTTATGCTCAGAAGCTGCCTTCGAGACAATTAAATTGAACTGGTGTGCATAACACTGGATAAAATGAGCATACGGAAAAGAACGTCGAATTATTGCTTGAACTCAATTCATTTTGCCCGACATGACAGCGGCGCCACCATAACTTTGGCCGATTAACTTATTAGTGAGTATATCTATTGTCCAATTTTAAATTATTAAGTTGCTCCAAAATGCACTTACTAAACTAATGCCCTCTGCATTATGCGAATCA